>NC_073378.1:135363017-135643017 GCF_028641065.1 Leucoraja erinaceus | reverse complement strand
CACATAATTGGTTTTAGTGAGGTTGGTTGACAAAGAACTAGCTTTCGAATAGTGCCACGAGATAGTTTATACCTCGGAATGCAGGCCCTGTTTAATACATACCTAAAAAGATAGTTAACAAAACTGTGCTACATTCCTTCAATGCTACATCATGAGTTTTTGAGCATCATTTTTAGATTGGAACTTTAATCGGTAAGCTTTCTCACCCAAAGACACAAGTTTTACAGTTTTACCATCTCCCTGGCAGCATGCAACTTTGGAATGCTCAGAAAGAGATACTTTCTTCAAATCTGGAGTTTCTGCGCAATGGGCGTAACGTTCCACTGAGTCCATAAGCGGCCACTATCTCCAATTGCCCACAAAGTCACAAGTGAAAGGGGCAAAGTTTAAAGGAGATGTGGAGGGCAAGTATGAGCAGAGAGTGCCTGGAAAGTACTGAAAGCAGACATGACAGCAACATTGATGATAGCCACCTAGATGTGCTGGGAATGGAGGGATATTGATTATGTGCAGGCAATAGTTGATCTTGGCATCATATTTGGCACAAGGAGGACCTGTTCTTGGACTGTACTGTTCCATATTGAAAGAGATCTGCAGAGTGAAGCAGGGGCTGGCACCTGCAGCTCTGAACAAAGGAACTTGGAACAATGAGGTGTGCTGGTTTATTCCGAGCTGACTTGAAGGACATGCATTGTTATGATCCTCGTGGAACCACTCCCCCCAAGCCATGTCATTCTCCGCATTCGTTTTGACAGTGCAGGGCAGAGATGGATGACCTAACTTTCCCAAGTTTCCAAAAGGCTTTTGTTTCAGCGTCCCAGAATTTTTCCAGATGCCAGGGAGGAAATGGCTCCACACAGCAAAGACAAGGCCACTTCCTCCCCTGGTAATGCAGATTGACTAACATTTTCCACGCAAGCTAAAACAGGCCTGTGGAAAAATTACACTTACTGTTTGAAGAATGTGCAAGGCAGGTCACAAAACAATAATGGATCTTTGAGACCATCCACTCAAGAGCTTACATTTAGGTTTCACAGACTGACAACATTACAAAGAATAATCATACCCAATGAAGTATTTTGGATGTGTACTCACAGCTGTAAAATGTGGAGATAGAGCAGCCAATTTGCACACAGCAAGTTTTCACAAACAGCATAATGATAATTCAGTCTGAAGAAGGGTTTCGGCCCGAAACGTTGCCTATTTCCCTCTCTCCTTAGATGCTGCTGCACCCGCTGAGTTTATCCAGCACCTTTATCTACCTTCGATTTTCCAGCATCTGCAGTTCCTTCTTAAACAGTATAATGATAATGGTCAGTTAATCTGATTTTACCATTAAAAAAAGATAAAATTCTGGAGTAACTCAGCGGGTCAGGCAGCACAGCTGGAAAACACAAATAGGTGATGTTTCGGGTCAGGACCCTTCTTCAGAGTGAATGTGGAAGGGGAGTGGGGGGGGGGAGAAAGTGGAAAGAGAAGGGGGGCAGAATAAAACTGACAAGTGAATATATCGGCCTGGCTATCAGCATGCAGATATAATTACAATTTAAAGACATGAACAGGAGTGGTTCAGAGGGTTATGGGCCAAACAGGACTATCTTAGATGGGTTATCTTGGTTGGCATGGGGGAGCTGGGCCAAATGGTTTGTTTCAGTGTAGTATAACTGAATCTTTACTGGATTGCAATTGCACTACAGGTGCACAACCTTTTATCCGAAGTTCCAAATAACAAAAAGCTCCGAATAGCGGAGATTTTTTCGGTCCTTGAAGAAAGGTCCTTGAAGACGTTCACCGAGGGCGGCCCGCAGAGGTGACAGCGGAACCTCCGGTCGGACCTCGAAGAAAGGGGAACTAAATCCCCATTCATAAAAGAGAAGGTGAGGGTATATTGCGCGGGAGGGTTAATATTTGACAATCAGCTGCTGCCTGCCCGCTGAGTTAAAAAGTTCCCACGGTAGACTCACGATACACAGTGTATAGTGAGTCTTGCGTGGGAACTTTTTAACTCAGCGGGCAGGCAGCAGCAGATTGTCGCTCCCTTCAGTTTCACCCCACCTACACCCCTCTGCTTCCGGGCCATGTGTGTGACCCCTTCCCTCCCCTCTCCAGCTCCCCGCCCATTGCACCGGCGCGGGGGCTTTGCACTGTCTTCACGTCGGCGATGCCAGCAGGTCAGTGCCAGTCACCGGAGACGTCAGGACCAACGGGACACCGACCCCCAGGCCCACCGCAAGCACGGAGATCCCAGAGACCCACAGCCAGCAGCAGCCCAGCCCCGTTCCAACTCCAGAGGAAAACTGCAAACTGGCCGGAGACGTCAGGACCACCAGAAGCCGCTCCCCGATGGGCCGCTACGGCGACAAGTGGCAGTTCGCCCACAGCCCGCGCTGCGCCCCCTCATCGGGACACCGACCCCCAGGCCCACTGCAAGCACGGAGATCCCAGATCAGCAACTCCAGCCCAGCCCCGCTCCAACTCCAGAGGAACCCCGTAGGGGCAGAAGCTGATGGTGTGCAAGGTACATCTTGTTCTTGGGGTGGCACAGCTCGGGCTGTGGGCGAACTGCCACTTGTAGCCGTAGCAGCCCATCGGGGAGCGGATTCCTCTGGAGTTGGAGGGGGAGGGGGTTTGATCGCCCCCTGCTATCCCAGGGACAGGGAGACACAGCGGCTTTTGAGACTGGTGGGCAATCACTTCCAAAGTTCTGCCCACACAGTCAGTCCACCTCTCCTACACTGCATTTCATACAAACATTTATTCTGCAAGAAAAAGCTACATTGAAGACTCAAACTCGCGACTGAGTAACTGCTGGGATTGAGGCGCAAACTTGTGACCTTGCGGATATGAGCCGAGCACTCTACCACTGAGCCAACCGTTAAAATCTACGCTAAAAATCTTCCATTCCAAAGGCCGAAAAATTCTGAATTACGAAAAGTGTCTGGTCCCAAGGCTTTCGAATAAAAGGTTGTGCACCTGTATTATGTTCCTGTCTGGGTGTCATAAAGTTCTTTGAAGCCAATAATGTTATTTTGAAGTATAGTGAGGAAACACAGCAGCCAAAGTGTAAGCATCAACAAACAACAACCTGACCAGGCCTATTCACCAACACCAAGTGAGGGATACATTTTCCTTCCCTACTGTGAAATAGCGACACAGGACCTCTTCCACCACCCATGGCCAGACAAGTTCATGCCTCACTGAAAAGGCAGCATGGCTGAAAGTACATTAGCAGAACTCCAGTCTAGACTTTAGCGCTGAACACTCTGACTCAGAGGCAAGGTGATCTTAGCCGCAGATCCCAGCATGGGATTAAACAAGGTAGACTTGATAGAGCTGGATTTTCTGCTTCTTTGCTGGAATAGGCCAATACTCAATTAAAATATTAGTTGTTTGTTTTGTTTAAAGTAAAAGGTTAACTTGCAAACAGAAAAGGACAGCACAGGAACGGGTTATTCCGCCCACAATGTCACAACCCTCTCCATACTGTTCCACAATAGGATCCGTTGCACTCATGGATGTGTGATCTGAAGGATAGCACGCAGAGCAAGCATTTTACTGTATCTTGTACGTGACAATAAAGAAACCATGGAACGAGTGTACACGATGCCAAGATAAACCAATCTGTACCTGCACATCCCTATCCCTCATATGCATGTGCATATCCAAACGCCTCTCTAAAAGACTCCTAAGTGATACTGTTGTATCTGCCTCCACCACGACCCCTTGCAGCATGCTCCGAACACTTGCAACCCTTTGTGAATAAAACTTGCCCCACTCATCTCGGTAATGGTAATTTCTTAACTTACCAATGTCCAACCTTTGATTGCCATTACTATTCGGGGATGTGGTGGAGATATAGCTTACGCACTAGCAGATAGCAAAAACAAATCTTCCAGTCGACGTTTCTTGATTAATTGGTCTTTTATTCAAGTAGTGCAAAACAAAGAAATAATTCGTACAACCTTTTGTTACCAACTGTTTCATCCGTGTCGTGTCGAGTCGTGTAACGTACGTGAGTCTTATGGTGGTGACCGTGGTAAAAAACTGTTGTCTTAACCATCCGTCGAGGCTGAACTAAACTCCCAATCTATGTGTCTGCACTAGCCTCCGCGGATGTAGACACGCCCTTCTATGTATGAAATCCCACCCACAAGCATACAAAAAGATACAACTAGAAATATCTAGACAAAGGTGAGAAACGAAGCTGGTATATCAACACGTTTTTGGTCTTTTTTTTCCTTTTTATTATTTTTCGTTTTTGTCTTTTTATTTTTTTAAAGTTTTTATTCACCTAGCGACTACACGCTTTGGTAGTTTAGGGGTTTATACATTCACTAGCTCTTTCACTCTCTTTCTTCCTTGCTCTTTTTCTCTCTTTCTATTTCATTTTTGTCAAAATTAAAATGGAAGATGTACAATAAATGTATTTTGTCATATGCCGCCGTTTATACTACTGTACATTGCTTCTAACAAAAATATTCATTAAAAAAATATATATCTAGACATGGCTAGAATACACCAACAGTAACTAACTTAAGCATAAATGGCTCCTACAATCGCCTTTAAATTTTGCCCCTCTCATTTTAGAGCTATGCCCGCTAGCCTTTGACATTTCCACCCTGGGACGAGTGTTCTGACTGTCTTACCTCTCATCATTTTATATACTTCTATCGTTAATGAACCTGATCAAATAAACGATTAAACCAATTGGTAGAGCTGTTCCCACTCGGTACCAAAGACCCAGGTTCCATCCTGACCTCAGACACTGTCGGCACGGCGTTTGCATCTCCTCCCTGTGACAGCGCAGGTTTCCTCCGGGTGCTTCAGTATCCACCCACATCCCAAAGGCCTCTCGGTTTGAAGCTAGGTCAACTGTCCTCTATAAATTCCCCCTAGTTTCAAAGCAGCGGGTGAGAAAGTGGGATCATGAAGAACTAGTGTGAACGGGTGAGTGATGGTCGGTGTGGACCCGGTGGGCCAAAGGACCCGCTTCCATGCTGCATCTCGAAACTACACTAAAAGGAACAAGAGCGAAACATCAACTGGAGAGTTATTTAAATTCAAAAATGTTATAACTCAGCTCATCCAAATATATGTATCTCAGGGTAACACTTGAGCAGGTGAGTCACACATCCTAGGTTGCAAGCAACCAGCACAGAAAGTACGTGTGAAAGGTCACATCTTAAAAAAGCCCGGTTGCTGACTCAAAACCATTGCTAAATTCCAAGCTCAACACACTGAGCAGCAGGCAGTAGGAGCATGCAGTGAACAAAGTGGTCGCTGTGTCTCCTGCACTACAACTGTGGTTATATTTCAAAACCACTTCAATGCTTCGAAAGTACACTTGGACATCCCGAGGACATTCGCCAGTGGCATGTGTTTACTTATATAACAGTGTCAGTAGGTCCAGTGCTTTCTATCTGCTCCTGCCTCAATACAAATCCACAATGGTAAGCCTCTGTAGTTAAGATTAAAAAATTAAATGCCAGCTTTTCTTTCAAACTTTATCAAGGCATGCACAAGGGTAGCACATTAAAACAGAAATCAAATCTAGATTCTATGTAGAAACATGCAGTGTTTTACCCAGAATCATAAAACACTGGGCATAGGTTTACGGTGAGAGGGCAAAGGGTTAATAGGAAGCTGAGGGGCAGCTTTTTTCACACAGAGGGTGGTCAGTATATGGAACAAGCTGCCAGAGGGGGTAGTTGAGGCAGATACTACAACAGCAATTTTGAAAGACATTTGAAGAAAGACACAAAATGCTGGAGTAGCTCCGCGGGACAGGCTGGAGAGAAGGAATGGGTGGCGTTTCAGGTCGAGACCCATCTTCCAACATTTGGACAGGTACAGAGATTGGAAAGGTTTAGAGGGATATGGGCCAAATGCAGGCAGGTTGGACGAGGGTGGATAGGGCATCTTAGGAGGCATGGACGGATTGGGTAAATATACTGTGTGACTCTAAATATAAATGGAAAATTGTCAATTTTCTTGTAATAGCAAAATGAATACCCAAGGAATGGTTTTATTGTGACTCAAGGAAAGTATACACTTGGCCCATTATTTTCAAATACGAATGTTTTTTGTAAGTACAGCGCTACAAGTCAGACTCAAAACAGCACATTAAAAAAAGGCTATTAATAAACAGGTCAGGGAGCACATGGGTGGGCTAAAATAGATTTGCTTAGTTGGAACTGTCAGATGAATGAACACAATAAATCAATTTGCCCTGCCCTTTACATGCTCTTAAACCTACACACGTGGAGTAAGATGTGCTGCTGAACTATTCCTCCATTTTGTTGTCTGGATCTGAGCAGCTCACTGGAATTCTGCCAGGTTAGTGGTTGTGAACCAGGGACCTCTACAGGAAACGCAGTGCAGCCTGCCCTGCATTCTTGCTTTGCCTGTTGAGTATCTAACAAATGGCCATTTATCTGAGAATAAAGCAGACTACACACCGCTTGGCTCCAGACATATCCCTTAGCAAATCTCCATTTCCTCTCCGACCGACTGTGCATTTTACAATTTACCAGCTCGGCTGCGCCACCCTTCAACAGTTACACCCACCCCAACGACCGGAACCTGCTGCTAAACTCATCAAGTTTAAACTCATTTAGCTTTCCCACAAAAAAAAACATGGGAATTAAACCAATAAGTCCTTTCTGCTGCACTGTTCGTTTCTGAAACTTTTCCCCCTTCTTTGATCCAACCATCCCTTGTCATATACTGCTGCAGAACCATCCTTTAACTGTTACTACTGTGGAATGAACTAGCTAACGATGGGAAAAAAAGCAGAACAAAACAAGTATTATTAGTTATAATACATAAAGTGCTGAAGTAACTCATAAGCAGGCAATATCTCTAGAGGACAAGGATAGCATCTCTGGAGCACATGATAGGTGATGTTTCGTGTCTGGACCCTTCTTCAGAAGAAGACTCCTGACCCGAAATGTTGCTTATCCACATCCTCCAGAGATGCTGCCTGACCTGCTGAGTTACTCCAACAAGATGTGTCTTATTGTAAACCAGCATCTGCAGTTCCTTGTGTCTACAAGTACTGTTCCTTCCTCCCCAAAAGATCGAAAGCTTGATCTACAAGTTATTACACATTTCACCAATTCAGGCTAAAACGAATTAAAAAAGACCCAGATGAGTCTCTGTTATGATATAGCTCAAACCTTAATAATAAACGCTATGTTCTCTTTCGAGGAGCAGTCCATTGAACGGTGTTCCACTATAAATGCTCTAATTTCCTTCTTCTGGTACTGACTGAGGTTGGGATGATTAAACAAGGGCTTAGTATTTTCTGTTGCCTCCATGCAAGGAATGATTTAGTCACAAGCAAGGCTCAGTACAGAGTTGTGGCGCCGGAGAGCGACGACTCTTTGTATGCTCTTCCCAGAGAAGGGTTTTGTTTGGTTTAGCTTAGTTTGGAGATGCAGCGTGGAAACAGGCCCTTCAGCCCACACCGAGCAGCGATCCCCGAGCAAGATAAACAACACAAACACTATCCGACACACACCAGGGACAATTTACCATTTTACAAAGCCAATAAGCCTACACACGTCTTTGGTGTGTGGGAGGAAACCGGATAACCTGGAGAAAACCCACGCAGGTCACATGGAAAACATACAAACTCTATACGGACTGCACTCGGAATCAGGATGGAACCTGGAGCTCTGGTGCTGTAAGGCAGCACCTCTATCGCTGCGCCACTGTGCCACCCATCTACTAGGGTCTACTATCATCTGATACATAGAAACATCGCTTAGGTGCAGGAGTAGGCCATTTTCGGCTTTGATCGCCATTCATTGTACATGGCTGATCATCCACTCAGATTGTATATCTGTATACCCCCTGTATCCCCTTAGCCACACCACATTGGATGGCTTAAATATAGCAAAAGTGGCCTCAACTGTGTGACTTCACCACTCTATAAACCTAATCTATCCTACTTGAGTTTGGGTTTCTGAGGTCTGACCTCATTGGATGGCATGCAAAACAAAACTGTTGACTTCCACTATAAACCTAAACCTAGGTTGGGTTTGAGGGCTGTGCCGTAGTCAGACTCTCTTTGTACCCTTCAGCCTTCCACATATGAAGACGTCCTGCCTGTCTTCTGTGTAGTAACTCTTGGCTGGGATGCTGCTGAATTTATCCCGCTATGTGTGGGGACACACACAAAACAATAAGATATGCAATTGGATGGCACTAATCAGAATCACAGAATTTAAAATGTTTCACACCCAAATTAATGACTTGTTTAGCCACTGTTATAATGTGAGAAACACAGCAGCTAATTTGGTCCCACAATAGCAAGGTAATACTGGATTGGATACATTTACTTTAGAGATTTTAGTCAAGGTACAGAACCCTTGACATCAGGGATAATTTCCCACCCGCTTGTCAACGTAACACCACTGAATGTAAAAAACAAGGAACTGCAAATGCAGGCTTACAAAAAGAAAGACACAAAGTGCTGGAGTTCTCAGAGGGAGCATCTGAAGAATCAGTCCAAAGAAGGATCCTGACCCGAAATGCCACCTATACATGTGTGGGAAGAAACTGCAGATGCTGGTTTACACCGAAGATAAATGCAAAATGCTGGAGTAACTCTGCGGGACAGGTAGCATCTCTGGAGAGAAGGAATGGGTGATGATTCGGGTCGAGACCCTTCTTCAGACTGTCAACTATACATGTTGTCTAGAGAAGGTAGACACAAAATGCTGGAGTAACTCTGCGGGACAGGCAGCATCTCTGGAGAGAAGGAATGGGCGATGTTTCGGGTCGAGACCCTTCTTCAGACTGATGTCAGGGAAGTGGGTGGGACAAAGATAGAATGTAGTCGGAGACAGTAAGACTAGTGGGAGAACAGAGAAGGGGAAGGGGAAGGGGATGGAGATGGCGTGATGCTGTCTGACCAGCTGAGTTTCGCCAGCACTTTGTATCTTCCTTAAATGCCAGTGAATGTTTTAAGTTCATCTACGAGAGCCTCGGTTTAGTGTTGTCCAATAGACCGCACCTGCAACAGGGCAGATACTTCAGTGAAGAAGTATCAATTGCATATGAAGGAGTTTTAAAACTTGCATTCCCATTAGTTTTCTCTGGAATGTTTTCTCTGGAACCAGAGGTTGAGGGGAAATAAATAATAAAATGAGAGGTATAGATAGGGTAGACAGTCAGAACTTTTTAACTTGTGGCAGAAATGTCCAACACTAGCGGGCATAGTTGTAAGGTGAGAGGGGAAGTGTTTACAAGAGTTATGCAGGGCAAGTTTTTTTCCCCCCGCAGGGACCAGAGGGGGCCTGGAACGCATTGCCTGAGTTGTTGGCAGAGGCAGATACAATGGGGGCATTTAAGAGGCTTTTCGATATGCTTGATGAAGTGCAGGGACTAGAGGGATACGGATCATGTACAAACAGACAAGGTCAGTTTTTAAACTTGGCATCCTGTTTGGCACAAACATTGTGGGCCAATGGGCCCATTCTTGTGCTATACTGTTGTGTATAATACTGTATGGAAGATATTAAAAAAAAGACTTGCAGGAATTAAAAAACGTATTAGTTACATTTAAATTACCGGCAACGTTCGAAGGTCCCAACCACGGGTGAACAAAGGAGGAAGATGACTGTACTTTATTGCCTTCCATCACAGTGACGAATGTTGATTCCACTGTGGTGGATGTTTATGTTAAACTTTATTTGATGTGCTGTGTGTATTTTTGCTTTTTACTTGCTATGGTAACTCAAATTTCACCGTTCCTTAATCGGTACATGTGACATTTAAATTGAATCTTGAATTAAAAAAAATAACTAACAATCAAGGACGTAAAGGGATGCTTGGTGTGTAGCATATGAAATAGGAAAGAGAAAGGTTTATCAGTCCATGTAACACCACATAAAGGACCTCTCCTAGTTGCTTGCGACCTTCACCTTTTATTTCACTATTTTCCCTATTTATTTTCCCTTTAAATTAATAAGGGACAAGTTTGCTTTTCCATTTCTGACAACAAAAGAAACACTCGTCACATGTTCCAACAACTGAGGTACGGTTTAAGTGCCTGTATTGTGCTGAACAATGGCATTGAAATGACTGACTGATCTGTTAAGTGATCCAAACCTTCTAGAGATGCATCATCCATCAAAGATTTTTTGGGAAAAAAAAAATCACTAATCATCTCATCAGCCAAATTATGAAACAATAAATTATTTAAACCAGAGAGCAAAAACAAAACAGTCCATTATAAACAAAGCCTGGAACAAAGTCTGATAACCGATAGCCAGTACTTGAATAATTTACATGGAAAGATCGCCTATTAAATGACATTGGCAATTCTTACTTTGTACAAACACAAAGGATGTAGAAAATCGTGATCTTTATTGCAAGACCACTTCAATTTAGTCAATAAACAGCGATGATGAATGAATATGGTAAATGGGCTCCACTGGAGAGGAGGAAGTGTCTACGGTTATAGACTCACATCAGTGGGATTCTTCACAGGGTAATAACATGCAAATAAAATAACTCAATTAATTCAACAGATCACAAAATACGTTTAAATCACACCGATTAACTCATGATTCTCTCTCTTTTCTCAAACTTTCATGGCAGATAATTAATGTTGGTCTGTTGTGGCATGCAGCCAGGAGAAAATACCTTCCACACAACCTTCAAGTTACTGAGAAGTTGAGATTTATAGCTGACACCAGCCGAATGGAGGAAAGCTCAACATGCAGTTTGGAAAGAATTGAACCATAACTTTGTGCTACTTACAGAAGGTATTCAGGTTAAGGTTATTTTGGGGTGTATAAGAGTAATCCAATAGCCACAGAATGCATTTCGTTGTCTCTGTACTGTACACTGACAATGACAATTAAAATTGAATCTGAATCTGAATAGATCTTTTGATCTCTTACAACCCTGAAGCCCTGTTGTGTTTTTTTTTTAAATCACCACAGAACATCTGCCCCGCTGACAAAACATAAACGAACCATCTTTTCACATCATAAAACTTTCTGAACAGAACTGATAGGAATGGAAAAAAAGGTAAGACACAAAATGCTGGAGTAACTCAGCGGGACAGGCAGCATCTCTGGAGAGAAGGGATGGGTGATGTTTTGGGTCCAGACCCTTCTTCAGGAATGAAAAAAGGACTTGAACATAAACAACGCCTTTGTGACCTGAATAAATGTAGGAGCAGTTCGTGGCCAATAAAATGCTTCTGAAGGTTAGTGACTGTTGTAATAATTTCATGTCACTGGGGCAGAGTTAGGCCCATTGTGACTCCTCCTCCTTTCAATCATGGCTGATCTATCTTTTCCTCTCAACCCCATTCTCCTGCCTTCTCCCATAACCCTTGATGCCCTTAGTAATCAAGAATCTGTCAATCTCCGCCTTAAAATGACCCAATGACTTGGCCAATAAAGATGAATTTGTAATTGTGGTGATGTTGGTTGAGAATATAATAATGACTTACAAATGCATGTAATAAAACAGGCTCTTGAAATAAAACCGAGTGGCTGAAATGCTCAATGGGTCAGTCAGCATCTGAGAGAGAGACAAACCAGTTAATGCTTCAGGCTGCTGACCTTTCAGATTTCCAGTCTCTGCAAGACATTGCACTCCGGAAAATTCTCTATTCCCAAATTAAAGGATCTGACGGTCATTGTGAATAAAATCACGCAGTTTATCTTTGCATATGGCTTCACACTTTACCAAACCAAAGGCTCACTTAGCAACTTTGCTTAGCAGCTCTTAGCCATTAAGCTAGAAATTGCAAACAGAACTTGAGGACCTCAGTACCACCATACAAGAGACTCGTCTTCACAGAAGTCCCCTGTGGCCATTTCCTGTAATTTCCCATTTATTTCTTCATAGGAGTAGAGTATCAAACCACTCTGTATTCAGTACATTTTCACAAGTGTTCTGGTCCCAGTGCAGTTCCATGACAGGCTTCAAGGCAATTTAGGACACTGTTCCGTGTCTGGAGTCTCCTAAAGCTGTCACAAGTGTCTGCATGTCACACAACTTTCTGCTCTGCTCTCCCTAAATTGCTCTGTCCGGACTTTCAAGGTTAGAATGTCGCAAGCTCATCTCCTCCCTGATGCATTACAATTGGAATCATCGCAGGAAAAGACACGAGTGCATCCTCCTACCCTCATTAGAACCAGTGAGCGTGGAAGATTCACTTTTTAAAGAACAGCAGTGTTTCACAGCAATGCTTGGGCAGCAGAGAAACAAAAGCCCGTTCACATCCACTCCGATTTTCATTTGCATTGAAGTCTGCTTTGTGCAACTGTTCGATTTCGCCGCCTGGTGTCCAGGCAAACATTCAACCCTCAGCTGCCACGGAAAGCAGTGAACGCAAACTAATTCACCCACGTAAAGATCAGGGTTTGTTTACAGTGGGGAAAATGCTGTATAGCAGATTTACACACTTGGTCAGACTGTCTGAAACATGATTCCCTGGCAGTTTCATCACTGACCTTGTCCATACCTTGGAACACAACTGGGAAAAAAGACCAAGGGCTGGGTTACTTTGCTCCAGAGCTTCATGATATCAGAGCCTGGGGAAGTGGATGTGGTCCTTAATGACCACTTGTCTGTGTTCACCAAGAAGGACATCGAGAACAGTGACGGCAGGAAGGGTTATGCTGACCACCTGCAATGACACATCTCTGTAGGAAAGTGGAGTTGATAGATGTCTTGGAATGCAGAAGGGTGGATACATCCCCAGGGTTGGATGAGGTCAATCTCAGAAAGACATTGGAAACATGAAAGGAGATTATTGGGGCACTAACGAAGATTTCTGCATCTTTATTAGCCGCAGGAAAAGTGTTGGAAAATTAGAGGATAGTTAATGAGGTCCCTTATTTAAGAAAGGCAGCTGGAATAAGATAAGCAAGTCCAGGCCCGTGACCTTTATGTCTGTGGCTAGGTAAATTATTGGGGGAAAGTCTAAAGGCCAGGATTTATATACATTGAGAAAGGCACGAGCTGAGTAATGATACTCAGCATGGCCTTTTATAGGAGGAACCCTGTCTCATTAATTGTTTTTTTTTAGGTGAAAACAGGGTAGCAGATATTGTCTATATAGAGTTTAAGAAGGAACTGCAGATGCTGGAGAATCGAAGGTATACAAAAAAGTTGGAGAAACTCAGCGGGTGCAGCAGCATCTATGGAGCGACGGAAATAGGCAACGTTTCGGGCTCGAAACCCTTCTTCAGACTGATCGGGGGCGGGGACAAGAAAGGAAAAAGGAGGAGGAGCCCGAAGGCTGGGGGATGGGAGGAGTAGCTGGAGAAACTCAGCGGGTGCAGCAGCATCTATGGAGCGAAGGAAATTGGCAACGTTTCGGGCCGAAACCTTTCTTCAGACTGATCGGGGGCGGGGGCAAGAAAGGAAAAAGGAGAAGCCCGAAGGCTGGGGGATGGGAGGAGTATATATTGTCTATATAGACTTTAGTTAGACCTTTGACATGGTCCTGCACGGTAGGTTGTTCCAGAAACTCAGAGCCACTGCCTCACAGCGCCATAAACCGAGATATGATCCTGACGCCGAGTGATGTCTGCGTGAAATTTGCACGTTCTCCTTGCGACCCCATGGTATTCCTCCGGGTGCTCCGGTTTCCTCCCAGATCCCCAAAATATGCGGGTTGGTAGGTTAATTGACCTCTGTAAATTGACCCACCGTGTGTAAGGAATAGATAGGAAAGTGGGATGACATGAAACTAGTGTGAACGGCTGATCGGTGGTCAGCGTGGTCTCAGTGGATTGAAAGGCCTGTTTCCATGCATCAGTGGCTTGAAAGGCCTGTTTCCATCTCTTAATCAAGCAATCGCGTTTAAGGAATATGGTAGTCAAATTTCCTTAGTGATAGGAGGCAGAGGATAGAAGTGGAAGGAAGTTTTTCCAGACTGGAAGTCGACAGGGCTCAGTGAGACAGTGGCTGTGTGATTTTTTTTTTAATGACTTCTATGGGAATGTAGGAGATATGATTGGTAAGTTTGCAGATGACATGTTGTGGATAGCATGGAAGCAAGGAAGGTTGTCCAAGGTTAGGATATAATCAGATGAAAAGTTGGGCAGAGAAATGGCAGGTGGAATTTAAGATCAACAATTGCAACGTGTCGCATTTTGGAAGTGCAAAACAGAACTAAAGCCCATGACCCTAGTGCAACCAAGACAGTTCAAAGTTCATAGTTTATTTGGGGTTCTTAGTGTTCAATAACTTGACTGATGTTGGGAAGAAGCTTTTTCTGAACCAGGAGGTCAGTTTTCAGACTTCCCATGACCACTGGCTTCCCATCTCCCGATGGCAGGAGTAAAATGAGAGTGTGGCCAAGGTGGTGTGGGTCCTTGATGGTGCGGGCTGCCTTTTTGAGGCAGTGCATCTTATAAATCCTTCCAATGGCGGGAAGGTGAGTACCCGTGCTGGACCGGGCAATGTAACCCAAGTTTTGTAATCTCCTTCGTTCCTGGGCGTTCGAGTTCCCAAAGCAGACCGCGCACGATGCAGCCAGTCAATATGCTCTCTACCGTACACTGGTGGAAGTTCAAGAGAGTATTTGTCAGTGAGGCTGCAGCCACTGTTTGAATACCTAAAGGGGCTGCTCCTTGCCTTCTGGCTGCATTTTTCACCCACCATCCTCATCTTTGGACACCCTGTGCGTAGGGGAGAGGGTAGGGCTGAAGATGTCCAGGTTGGGTTGCTCCTGGGCCTGGCCAAGCTGGTCATCGGCGAGTCACGGCACCAGACGGTGGAGGGCTCTACCCGAGCCGGCTGCCTGCCCCTTTTCCGGGGATACGTCCGTGCCCGGGTGGGGTTAGAGAGGGACTGCGCTGTCCACGGGCACCCTGGGGGAGTTCCGGGACCGCTGGGCTCCGCAGGGTGTTGAATGTATCCTCAATAAGGATTGCATCATAATTGTATAATAGTTTATTATTAATATATGTTTGTATTGTATTATGGTGGTAGGTTCTGGCTTGTTTTATTGTAGTGTAAATATTATTTTTTAATAATTGAATACATTTTTTTTGATTTAAAAAAAAGAGTATTTGTCGATATGCCAAATCTCCTCAATCTTTTTAGAAGTAGAGCTGTTTGATGGCTGTGACCTCCACCTTGACCCAGCACCATCTTGTTGTGGTGTTAAGAGTTAACTATGCGAGTCTTGCTCAAGATATTTAAAAGGGAACAAGGGCAAATTCTCCTCCCTTATGGATAATATTGAATCAAGTACATTATCGCAGCCATCCAATAGTTTCACTTTTGATGTAAATAAGCAAATTCAGATTTCCTGGCTGCTGTGGTAGGGTATCAGAGTCCAGAGAAATAGCAAATGGCGACTTAAACAGATATTTATTAATTCCAACAATTCTTACATTTCAATATAAGGTGACAATTGTTTGCAACAAAATAGAGCAGGATGTTAAACGGCAGCAAATCCGTGACCTTTGAAGAAGGAACAGTACGTTCTCAGTCAGTGACAGTGAAACAATAGCGCGAGGAGATCACGTTTCTAGTTTATAAAGGATAGCTGGGTGGGAGTGTTTGGTTTAGTTTAGAGATACAGCGTGAAAGCACTGAGTACACACCAACGATCACGCCATACACTAGTTCTACCCTAGTCCTGGTATCACATCACTCCAGTCCTCAAACAACTTCACTGGCTTCCCATCTCCCACCGGATCACCTACAAAATCCTGGTCCTCACCTACAAAGCCCTCCATCTGCCCCCCCCCCCCCCCCCCCCCCCCCCCCCATATCTCACTGACCTCCTCTCCCCCTACCAACCCTCACGGTCCCTCAGATCCACAAATCCAACCTCCGCAGTTTTGGGGACAGAGCCTTCTCCAGGGCAGTTCCCAGGCTCTGGAACTCCCTCCCCCAACTGATCCGCAATTCCGTGTCCCTCACCATCTTCCAGTCCCGCCTCAAGACCCATCTCTTCACCTCTGCCTATCCTTAGCCCCACGTCCCCCTCCCTTTTCATCTGTGCTTGAATTGCCTCATATTGTGTTTTGAATTGAATTCTGTCTTTAATTTGTGTACTAGTCATGTCTCTACTATTTATTTCATTCCCCTTACATGTTTTTCCTCTACTTGCTAAATTTTTGTAAGGTGTCCTTGAGACTCTTGAAAGGCGCCCATAAATAAAATGTATTATTATTATTATTACCCTACACAGTAGGAACAGTTTACAGGAGGCAATTTTGGAATGTTGGCGGAAGCCAGAGCACCCGGAGTAAACCCGCCCGGTCGCGGGGAGAACGTTAAACTCCGTACAGACAGCACCTGTAATCAGGATCGAACCCAGGTCTCTCGCCCTGTAAGACAGCACCACTGAGCCATTATGCTGCCCTATCGGAGTGATTGTGTTAGTAAAACATCTAGTTTAATTTTACGATGGAAAAGGGAGGTAGTTAGCAAGTGGGGAAGAAACACTTTCAACCCAGCAGATTAAACTGTTCATTTGCTGTCTCATTCACCAATGCAAGTTAATGCTCCCCTGAAGATACAAAAATGGTCAGATAGGAAAATCACAAATCTGATTAGTTAGTTTAGTTATTCACGGTGATGGCAAAATGTAATGGGAATTTTCTTGTGACGAAATAATATGAAACAAACAAGGGCTAAGAATTCACAGGAAGCAATTGGCGTCCACATCAACTTTGCTGTAATGACAAACACTGCAGTACAATATTAAAGCCAAAATCCAAACCTCACTTAACGGACCAGTATATTTATTCAGTAAATATGGCTAATACAGGCTTGTATGTTCATGGCAAATCCACACAATGTTAAAGACACTCTGATCAATGCAGCATTGCCAAAGTACTAGTAAACGGGACCCCCCAATCTCTAACCCACTGAAAGGCCATGTGGGTACACTGTGGGTTAGCAGGGCGTAAATCAGCACTTAACTGGAAAGTCAATAGTGCTTTATTGTTACATATACCCAGGTACAGTGAAATTACATTTTTGCATATATTTCAGTAAAATCCTACTACACAAAGAGTCACAAGCATACTTAAGTACAAGAGTGTAGGAATAGTAGATTACACTGAGACAGTACACAAGAGTTGCCACGTTTCCAACGTTATCCTCAGTAGCAATCAGTACGGGAACACCTCAAGGTTGCGTGCTCAGCCCCCTGCTCTACTCTATACTCATGACTGCGTAACGGGACATAGTGCAAACTCCATCATCAAGTTCGCCAACGACACCACTGTTGTTGGACGAATTACAGATGGGGACGAGTCAGAGTTTAGAAGTGAGATCGACCGATTGACCAAATGGTGCCAACACAATAACCTGGCTCTCAATATCAGTAAAACCAAGGAACTGATTGTGGACTTTGGAAGGGGATGGATGAGGACCCACCAGTAGTTGCAGGTAGTGGAAGGTTAGGCCTTTTTTTCACCCAGTTTTATTCCACCAGGGAGGTCTTACCTTCCACTACCTGCAACCTCCGGCAACCACCTTCAACTAGCATCACAACCGGCTTCAAGTAAAAAATTACCGATTTTTAAAACGGCAACCTATTTTCAGTCGCAGCCGGTTTTGAATTTTTTTGAAATAATCGCCGGAACATAGAAGCGGAAACCATGTTCGACCATGTTGGGTGTCATTTATTTAAACATTTCAGAAGAGTTAGTTTAGTTTGTCAAGTGTACAGAAGTACAGTGAACAGCTTTTGTTGCGTGCTAACCAGTCAGCAGAAAGACAACACATGATTACAATCAACACATTTACAGTGTATAGATACATGATAAGGGAATAACGTTTAGTGCAAGGTAAAGCCAGCAAAGGATAATGAGGGTCACCAATGAGGTAGATAATAGTTCAAGATTGTTCTCTAGTTGTGGTAGGGTGATTCAGCTGCCTGATAACAGATGGGAAGAAACTGGCCCTGAATCTGGAGGTGTGCATTTTCACACTTTTCACAGAGAATGTACAAAGCATAGGCAATGAGTTTGCAAATTATACAAAAATTAGATCTTTAGGAAGTGAAGAAGGTTATCAAGAATCATTGAGTGGGAAGTTGACCGAGGAATAGCAGAGCGTTCAATTCAGGTAAATGACTGGTGTAAACTGAACCAGAATTGGACATTTAGAGTGAACAGGGAGAGCCCTGGGGAGTGCTGTAGGACACGGACATAAGAGTAGAGGTACACTGTTCCCTGCAAGTGATGTTACAAGTGGTGTACAAGGCACTTGACATGCTGGCCACAATCAGTCAGGACATCGAGTACGGGAGTCGGAACGTTATGTTGCAATTGTACAAGACATTGGTGAAGCTACTCTTGAAGTACTGTGTAGAGTTTTGATTACTTTACTATAGGAAAAACACCAAGCTGAAAAGTGTACCAAGAAGTTTTATGAGAATGTTGCCAGGACTTGAGGGATAGCTGTAGAAAGAGGTTTGACAGGCTGGGAATGCATCATTCCTGAGAATGCGAGAGTGTGGTGGGTGACCTTATAGAGGTATATAAAATCATGAAGGGTATACATGTGTGTATATATTTATACAATAGTATATGGACACACTGATCTGTTTCGTATTCACGCCTTCTATAATTCTGTTGTGCTAAAGCAAAGTAAGAATTTCATTGTCCTATCTGGGACCCATGACAATAAACTCACTTGAATCTTGAAGGGTGTAGATAAGGTTGCTCTTTTTCTGCGATGGAGTGTCAAAAACAATAGATTTAAGATGGAGGGAAAAATATAAAAATGTTAAAAGTGAGGAAACAGGTCCTTTGGCCCACTAAGTCTGTGCCAACCAGCGATTCCCATATTCCAGCAGTATCTTACACACTATAGACAATTTTACCAAAGCCAATTAACATAAACCTATGTTGTGGGAGGAAACCGGAGCACCATAAGAAAACCCACGCGACCACAGGAAGAACGTCCAAACTCTGTACAGACAGCACCCGCAGTCAGGATTGAACACAGGTCCGTGGTGCTATAAGGCAGCAACTCGACCACTGGCAATTTCTTCACATGGAAGGTGATGCATACATGGAACGAGCTGTCAGAGAAAATGGTTGAGGCAGGTACAATAATAACATTTAAAAGACTTAAACATAGTCTCCCAATGTTTAAAAGGCTTTTAAACAGGTACATGAAGAGGAAGGCTTTAGAGGTGTATGGCCCTAACTTGGACAAATGGACTAGTTTAGCCTGGCATCTTGGTCAGGATGATGTAGATGCTGGTTTATCAAAAATACACAAAGTGCTGGAGTAACTCAACAGGTCAAGCAGTGTCTCTGGCGGACATGGATAAGCGACACTTCTTCAGACTCTGAGGTAATGTATTGTATTGTATATCTTTATTGTAATTTTCCTGAGTACTCACATACCCAGAGGAAACAAAAAAACGTTGCTCAACCAGTGTCCATTCAGTGTGCAGTAATGGATGGTTCCTCAAGCATTTCTCAAAAACGATTTGAGAAACGTCACCCATTCCCTTGTCTCCAGAGATGCTGCCTGCCCTGCTGAGTTACTCCAGCTTTTTGTATCTATCGTCGGTTTAAACCAGCAGCGGGGGGGGGAGGACAAAGATGAGAAACACGATGAGGGGACCTGTTTATTGCTCAATGTCACAAAAAATAAAAATCACATTTAAAATTTGTGAAAGATGGTTAGGTGCAAAATGGCTGCATTTCCTGCATTGCAACAGTATCAGAAAAGATTCTCTAATGTATTTTTCTGGCTGTACTTTGCCATCTTGTTTTATTTAGTCCATCTAAATTATGTCCATTTTTATTTAGTCCATTATGTTCAGCAGCAGATTATTAGATATCCACCACAAGAATGGGTCTGGAGTCTAATACAGACTACAGCAGGTGAGGGCAGCTTCCCCTTCCTGAAGCAAGTTTAAATTAAAAAAACACTTCAGTAATTTTGTGCCTACTGTTACCAAGACTACTATTTTAAAAAAATGTTCTGTACCTATTTATTTGATATCACCCCCCCCCCCCCCCCCCCCCCCCCCTTGTTGATATGCTGGTGATATGGATCCAGCAAAACTGTGTCTCACCTCCGTGTTCACCCCCATTGCTTCCTTAGGTCAGGAACCAACTATTTTGCCTTGCTGACATGAAGGGCTATGTTACTGTTCTGGCAGCATGACTCAGGCTTCTCGATCTCTTTCCTGTACCCTCTCCTCGTCGATGTGGTACATGTGGCAGACAACAGTGGTACCATCGGTGAACTTGACGATCAAGTTCTTTAGGGGAAGCACAGTGGTGCAGAGTTGCTGCCTTGCAAACCGGAGACACAGGTTCGATACTGACTACGGGTGCTAACTGTATGGATTTTGCACATTCTCCCTGTGACCGCATGAGCTTTCTCCCACACTCCAAAGATATGCGGGTTTGTAGGTTCATTGGCTTCTGTAAATTGTCCCTAGTGTGTAGGATAGTGCTAGTGCACTAGGGTCACTGGTCAGCGTGGACTCAGTGGGCTGAAGGTCATCTCCAAAGTCTAAAGAGTTGGCATTTAACTTGGTTCCAGTCATGGGAGTAGAAGTGTGGAGGAAGAGCTGAGGGGCACTTGCTCTACTCTTGTAGACCCATGGTGTGACCAAGTTACAGTCTTGGGTGTACAAGATTAGAGCAAGCGATGAAGCACACACTATACTCTGGTACATCCAAGTGTACAGGGTAGAGGGGCACCAAGTTGGGAAAGGACCAAGGACCCATGTTGGGAAGGGACAAACGCAACCCTCAGCGGCGCCAGTGTAGAGGGTCAGGATGAAGGAAATTATCACCAGCTTAATGACCAAGCCAAAAGCTATTCAGTCTACCTTAGCACACGTGGCAAGAATAAACTAAACTAAGTATAGAAACCAGATGGAAGCTCCAAGACCAAGAGCTAAAATGAAAGGACTACATAGACAAGAGGAAAGTCATGGCGAGTCTCACATAGGCTTGAGAATCAAATCTATTAAATGGGAGACGCAATCTTCATACAACCAGCCACCCGTCACTAATGAAGGGCTGGTTACATGCTCCAACAGCTGGAAGGCAAGTCTAATTACTCTTGAGAAGATTCCAGGCAAGTTAGCGCTTGTGACTACAGCAGTCTACCAACAATTACGGCCCTGGAGGAATGTGATATTTGAAATATTTAATACAATACTTCAAGGTTCTATTTACAGACATCTCAAAGTAGGGGTCAGCGGTTGGAGAAAATGGGTGGTCTGTCCTTGAAATTGAGCACACCACTGCTGGGTTATAGATGTGGGCAAGAACTATTTTCTTTATTGTGGGGATGTGTCTGGGATGTTGGCAGACAGAAAAATATGCATGCATTTCACACTGGCAATTTCAGCAGTATCATCAGAGGGCAAAGGCATTACAGTCAGGCTGATTATGAATGTATACACATCTGGTTTACAAAATGCAGCAACCAGTTTCCTTGCACAGAATAAACATTTGAAATTGAACAACTGATTCATATAGCAGTGTTACAATTCTGGATTCTGTCAAAGACATTTCAGACCAGGTCTCTTATCTATATTGCTCATAAAATCGTTATTAAAAATGATATCGTGCAATAGTCGTGTTCACATAATTAACCATGAAACAGCACAGAACCTACTGACCTATCACCAGCTCCTGAAATTTCAAATTAGTTCATCTTATTCCCTGTCCTTTCCCTACATGCCATCAAATGTATTCTCTTTACTAACTTGGATGATTCCAAAAGACCATAAGACATAGCAGCAGATTTAGCCATTCGGCCCATCGAGTCTGCTCCACCATTTGATCACAGCTGATCTATTTTTCCTTCTCAACCCCTCTCTCCTGCCTTCCCCCTTGTAACCTTTCATGCCCTTACTAATCAAGAATCATTCCTGTTGGAAATGTCAAAGACTAGAGGGCATAGTTTTAACGTGAAAGCGGGAAAATTTAAAGGAGTGTATTTAAACAAAAAAGAGGATGTGGGTGCCTGGGACGCGCTTGCCAGGGTTGGTGATGGAGGCAGATACGGTAGTGGAGTTTAAGAGGGTTTTTAGATGCGGTACATGGAAATACAGAGAAGAGGGATTTGACTCATGTGCAGGCAGAAAAGATTAGTTTATCTTGGAATCGTGTTTGGCACAGACATTGTGGGCCAAATGGCCTGGTCCTGTGCAAAATCAAGCCCAAGTCACAGGAGGTGCGAGGCAGCAGCAATATTGGCAGCGCCTCCAGCAACCCATTGTTCTCAGTGCTAGTCCAAAAACTCCTTTGAGAGTTTGTAGTTTGGGAATCATGGATTAGGGATGCTACACAGTTTCTGGCATTTTTACATGTTCCGTCTCGACTGAGAGGTGACCGCGAGGATGCAGAGAAACAATGTTAAGAGAAACAACTGGTTAATACATGTTCAGTGGATGGTCATGCTCTGGTATGTTTCAGAGAACACATTGACGAATGGAGCTCAGCCTCCAAACATGGACAAACACAAGCATTAACCGCATGCTATAGTTTCGACAATTAAAGTTGGGATGACTTTGGTTCAAGAGTGAAGATAACATACAGTGCCCTCCATAATGTTTGGGACAAAGTCCCATCATTTATTTATTTGCCTCTGTGTACTCCACAATTTTAGATTTGTAATAGAAAAAAAAAAGAAAAAAAATCACATGTGGTTAAAGTGCACATTGTCAGATTTTAATAAATGCCATTTTTATACATTTTGGTTTCACCATGTAGAAATTACAGCTGTGTTTATACATAGTCCCCCCATTTCAGGGCACCATAATGTTTGGGACACAGCATTGTCATGTAAATGAAAGTAGTCATGTTTAGTATTTTGTTGCATATCCTTTGCATGCAATGACTGCTTGAAGTCTGCGATTCATGGACATCACCAGTTGCTGGGTGTCTTCTCTGGTGATGCTCTGCCAGGCCTGTATTGCAGCCATCTTTAGCTTATTCTTGTTTGGGGGGCTAGTCCCCTTCAGTTTTCTCATCAGCATATAAAAGGCATGCTCAATTGGGTTCAAATCGGGTAATTGACTTGGCCACTCACTTTTTAGCTTTGAAAAACACCTTTGTTGCTTTAGCAGTATTTGGGATCATTTTCTTGCTGTAGAATGAACTGCCGGTCAATGAGTTTTGAGGCATTTGTTTGAACTTGAGCACATAGGATGTGTCCATACACTTCAGAATTCATTATTCTACTACTATCAGCAGTTGTATCATCAATGAAGATAAGTGAGCCAGTACCTTCAGCAGCCATACATGCCCAGGCCATAACACACCCACCACCGTGTTTCACAGATGAGGTGGTATGCTTTGGATCTTGGGCAGTTCCTTTTCTCCTCCATACTTTGCTCTTGCCATCATTCTGATATAAGTTAATCTTTGTCTCATCTGTCCACAAGACCTTTTTCCAAAACTGTGGTTGCTCTTTTAAGTACTTCTTGGCAATCTGTAACCTGGCCATCCTATTTTTGTGGCTAACCAGTGGTTTGCATCTTGCAGTGTAGCCTCTGTATTTCTATTCATGAAGTCTTCTGCAGACAGTGGTCATTGCCAAATCCACACCTGACTCCTGAAGAGTGTTTCTGATCTGTCGGACAGGTGTTTGGGGATTTTTCTTTATTATAGAGAGAATTCTTCTGTCACAGCTGTGGAGATCTTCCTTGGCCTGCCAATCCCTTTGTGATTAGTAAGCTCATCAGTGCTCTCTTTCTTCTTAATGATGTTCCAAACAGTTGATTTTGGTAAGCCTAAGGTTTGGCTGATGTCCCTAACAGTTTTATTCTTGTTTCTCAGTCTCATAATGGCCGCGTTTTATTATTTTTTGTCTGTGTTTTTATGTAGTTTTTGTTATTATTTTATGTTGGGGTGTGTGTGTGGGGGGGATGGGGGTGGGGTGGGAGGGGGGGGGAAACTTTTGAATCTCTCCCTGCAGTGGAGACCCGACCTTTTCTCGTCGGGTCTCAGCTGTCGTTGAGGCCGCAACGAGGAACGGCCTCCAACAGGAAGAGACCGGGGACTCTGGTGCCGACTCACCGTCGCCGTCGCGGGGCTGGCCGAGTCCGGAGCGGGTGGAACGGTGGAGGAACGCTGCTGCTGCTGCTGCTGCTGCTGCTGCTGCTGATGCGAAGGCTGCTACTGCGGGTCTGCGGACGGCGGCACCGGGAGCCCGCGGGTCCCTGGATGGAGACCGCTTTTCAGGGCTCCTGCAACGGCGAATTCTCCCGCCCGAGTTGCGGGGTTGAAGAGCTCCTGGAGCGGGGCCTGACACCACTGCCCCGCGCGGCTGGAATGGCCGCGGGACTTTGCGAGCGTACGCTAGGGGCTCTAACATTAAGACCCGGTGTGCGACCTCGCACCACCCGGCGTGGCTTCAATGGCCGCGGGACAATCGGCATCGCCAGCCGGGGGTTTTGACTTTGGCTCTGACATCGGGGGGGGGGGGGAGAGTGCAGTGGAGAGATAAGTTTTTTTTGGCCTTCCATCACAGCGATGTGATGGATGTTTATGTAAAATGTAATTATGTTGTGTCTTGGGTCTATTTGTGTGTAATGTATGGCTGCAGAAACGGCATTTCGTTTGGACCTCCAGGGGTCCAAATGACAATTAAATTGACTCTTGACTCTTGACTTGACTCTCTTGGCTTCTTTCACTTTCATTGGTACAACTTTGATCCTCGTGTGATGATAAACAGCAATACAAAATTTCCAAAGGTGATGGAAAGACTGGAGGAAAGACTAGGTGCTGAGAGCTCTCTCATACCTGCTTTAAGGAGGCAATTAAACACACCTGAGCAATTACAAACACCTGTGAAGCCATGTGTCCCAAACATTATGGTGCCCTGAAATGGGGGGACTATGTATAAACACAGCTGTAATTTCTACATGGTGAAACCAAAATGTATAAAAAATACCCTTTAATAAAATCTGACAATGTACACTTTAACCACATGTGATTTTTTTTCTATTACAAATCTCAAATTGTGGAGTACAGAGGCAAATAAATAAATGATGGGTCTTTGTCCCAAACATTGTGGAGGGCACTGTAGGTAAGAAAAGCTTCCCATTAGTTCTTTAGATATGTTGCGTCCAGCTGGAAACTTGCAGGAGATGATGTGCAACTTTGCAGGCAACAAGTTGGGGCAATATCACGCAAAAATCCACACTAAGATTGGCATGTTGCCGACAGAATGTATGCCCAGTCTACTCTCTACCTCGTGATGCAACATATTCTTTGTTTATACCTTGCCAAATACTCTTAGAATCATATGTTTCAATTAATGATGTGTGGGGCAAATATATGTTTAAACACAGAGGAGTGAGTGCCTGGAACATGCTGGCAGGGTGATAGTGGAGGCAGACACGATAGTGCCATTTAAGAGGGTTTTAGATGGGCTATGGATATGGTCACATGCAAGCATTGGAGGTGAGTGTATTTTGGCATTAATTTCAGCATGGACATTCTGTGCCGAAGGGCCTGTTCCACAGCTGTGATATTCTATGGATCATATGCAGGTAGAAGAGATTCAACTTGACATCATGTCCCACACCAACATTGTGGGCTGAAGGGCTAGTTCACGTGCTGTACTGTTTGTCGTTCTATTTCAATTTGAACAAATGCCTGCAACTTTTAACCACAATAAAGTTGGCTACTTTAATCTTCAGAATGGAAACATGGACAATTAACAGATTTTTTTTCTCCTACGACTAAAGGGGCTGTCCCACTGCGGCGATCTAATTGGCGAGTTTAGAAGAGTTTAGGAGAGTTTGAAAAAAATGTCATGTTGAAAATCTCCTTCGACTATGTAGAAGACTAGCTTTGACTAACTTCGGGAAAATTGGACACCGAATAGTGGAGAGTGAAGACGACCTCCTTCGACTATGAAGGCTATCTACGACCACCTTTGACTACCCTCAATTACCTACGACTAACATGACGACCTACTACGACTAAACTTACAAGTAAAATAAGTATCGATTTTTTCCATGGCGACCTTTTTATACTCGCGGGCATTTTTCAACATGTTGAAAAATATGCCTCGACCTAGCTGAGTCGTCGAGTACACGGGGATTACTCTCGAGCATGAAGGAGAGTTACAAAGACCTCCTACGACCTCGTGTCGACCGTGCTGCCATGGTCTCCATGACCCCCACCATAAGTCAAGGGCAAACCCGCCAGAAGTCGCGGATTAGGTCGCCCAAGTGGGACAGCCCCTTAACACTCAACATCTTGCTCCACCTGTGTTCAATGATATCCTCCAGCAGAATACACGTTTGCTGTGACTCCAGATGACTGGTAATATCCAGCTCCATTACTTGGTCACTCCTAGATTGCATTGCCTGCACATTTCCCCCCATCCCCGCACTGTACCCAAGGAACTTTTGCAAGTAAGTTAGACGACGTTTCAGGTCGGGAACCTTTTACAAATTGAATAATGGTCATGGCCCTAAACGTTATCTGTCTCTTTCCCACCACGGACAAAGCCTGACCCGTTGAGTTCCTCCAGCACTTTATGATTTTGCTCAAGATTTTAGCACCTGCACTTTCTCATGCCTCTGACAAGTACTAAAATGGCACAGGCATTAGGAAGAACGTTGTAGCAATGAATGGTTATGGAATTTATGAGAGAATATAGCAAAAGAAAATCTATGCTGTTTGGAAGTAAAATGAACTAATTAACACCCTAGAACATACTCCAAAAATACCTTCTTTAGCATCTTAACAGAGAAGACTTTTTAGAATTGTGTGCTGATTAACAGGAGTTTTGATGATCAGTCACTGACTTGAAACACCGTTTGTTTCTCCCTCAAGGGCAGTATTTCCAGCCTGCTGTCTCCATTTTGAATGTTGCATTGCTTTAAACAATTGCTTATTTTGCAAACCAGCATCTGCAGTTCCATGTGTTCAAGAAGGAACTGCAGATGCTGGAAGATCGAAGGTACACAAAAATGCTGGAGAAACTCAGCGGGTGCAGCAGCATCTATGGAGCAAAGTAAATAGGTGACGTTTCGGGCCGAAACGTCACCTATTTCCTTCGCTCCATAGATGCTGCTGCACCCGCTGAGTTTCTCCAGCATTTCTGCAGTTCCTTGTTTATTTATACATTAGTTTTATTTTCCCTCTGTAGCTGCCAGAGGTGGTGGTGGAGGCAAATACAACTGCAACGTTTCAAATGGGTTTGGACACGGTACTTGGAAAGGAGGGATATAGAGATACGCTAAGCTAATGCGGGCAAATGGGATTAGTGCAGGTTGGCATGAAGAGCATGGGCGAGGTGGGCTGAAAGGGACCTCTCCTGTGTTGTAGGTGCCAACAATTCTATAATGCTGTCATGTATATTTGGTTGCAAACGTTGCATTTGTGACACTGAGACCAGGCGTCACACACAACACTACAGGCCAGGGTCTTGTGGTCACAAACATTTATGATGGCATTTTCAGACAATCAAAGGCAAATCAGATTACAGAGCAACAGCAAAGCTTGCTCAGGTTCCATTTCAAGGCTCAGACTCTTGCTGTGGGAATGAGAGTTTAGCTATTGATCAAAGTAATGAGCTTAACTTAGCTGCACTCAAAGCAGTCTTTTGAGTAAATAAAGGAACCACAACACATAGAAGCCACGGAATATCCCTGTATTGGCCACTGGGACAAACACCGGGGTAACTACACTCCTCTTTTGATGCTGTTTCTTGTTGTAATTAAAGGTTCCGATATCAAACTCATTCTCAGAAATTACTTTCTCAAAGCTGCACGTACCTGCAATTTTGTTAATGGGATGCTAATCACGGGAGAGAAAAAAAGCATTCAGTGATTAACTTTCAAAGCAAGCCTTCAAACATGTGCCCCCTTCAAACCCCCCACCCTACATCACATGTAGGTAGTACTCAGGAATGCACTACCTACATGTGATGTAGGCACAGTCTCAAACAACAATGTTTTTCACAGTATCGGATGATCCCAACCCAAAACCCATTCCATGCCCCATCGAGTTACTCCAGCACTTTGGTTTTTATTCAATGCCTTGTGTCGCAAAGTATCTCGATAAGTGCTTGACTTGGCAAAACATAGAAGCTGCAGACCAAGTGCTGGCAAATGGAACTTGGTTCCTGATGCACAAGGTGGGCCAAAGGGAAGATTTGTGCTTATGTGCTTATGAAGATATAGTCAGCTTTCAGATTTCATCATTTTTCTCCTTCTCCTCCCTAAAAACTACTGCCAAAAGAATTGGCAGAGTATTGTCATGTATGCAGAGATACAGTGAAAAGCCTTGCATGCTATCCCGTCAAATCATACGAGTACAATCAGTTGTCAAACAACCCCCCCCCCCCCCCCTTTCAACCAACCTACTTTCAGTCTGAAGAATGGTCCCAACCTGAACCATCACTTATACTTTTTCTCCAGAGATGATGCCTGACCCGCTGAATTACTCCAGCATTTTGTGTCTTAGGTGTAAACCAACATCTGCAGTTCTTTGTTTCTACATACAATCAGTGCAACGGGTTTTAGTGCAATGAGAAACATAACTGTGTACAGAATAACAGGGTTATAGCATTATAATGTAATAAAAAGGAACTGCAGCTCCTGGTTTATATCAAAGATAAACACAAGATGCTGGAGTAACTCACTAGGTCAGGCAGCATCTCTGGAGAAAATGAATAGGTGACATTTTGTGTCAGGATCCTTCTTCAAAGATGCACTGACCTCTAGCATATTGTGTCTATCTACAGCATTATAATGTCACAGTTACAGAGATTTTTTTTAAAGTGTCGGGGCCACAATGAAGTAGATTGGGAGATCGGTACTGCACCTTTAACTTGAGGAGACAGCTTATGAGGTCTGCCTACGGGTGCAAATTCCAAAGTTGTTTTGTATTTGTTGAGCTGAATTTTGAAGTATAGTTTGGATAATAGGCAAAGTAGTGTAAACCAGAAAGGACATGGTACTCGATACCTGGGGGACACAACCACCTGTAACCTATGATCCAACGAGGGGTGTATATGTCAACATTTAGCCTATTCATCGAAAAAGACTTCTCGGCTCACTTAGACAAAGCTTTAAAAAAGGATTCACTCTTCCAAGACTACATTACTAACTTATCAAGCCAGTGAAGTTACACCAAAATAAAAAAAAGATGAATGAGACCAAGCTGTTTATTCCCAGAGCATCTGAAACAGTGTCCACTGAATTGATGGTATCTTGGCATTCATCAGTGTTGATGTTCCCATGGAAACATTTGACAGGATGCAATTATATATCTTCCTTTTAGTGCATTTTTAAAGCCTGCAAAAGGCAGCTTTACATTTTAGATTCCATTAGCCAAAATTAAAGTTCAAAACTGCAACAATAATAGTTGAACAAGCTGTCTGAAGAAGGGGCTCAACCCGAAATGTCACCTATTCCTTCTCCCCAGAGATGCTGTCAGACCCACTGAGTTACTCCAGCTATTTGTGTCTATCTTCAGATTCAACTTAGGGCTAAATACAGAACAGGCATCCCTGTAGATATTGTTGCGTAATTACTGACAGATTTAAATTGGATGGAGACCTTAACATTATTTAGTCATTAGCAGATAAAAGCTTCTCAATGTACCTCAGTACACGTGACAATAAACTAAACAACAGTGAAGTGAAGAATAGGTTCGGGCCCAAAAACATCCTTTGCCTAAATTTAAGATTCAGTGGGGTTACGTGTTAACAAGCAAGTAAGTAGCCCGTTATGTTCTGTGCATCACTGACTAAGAAAGGTTGGAAGCAGCAATGGAAAAAGCACCAGCTGGCAGAATTCACCACGTCTCTCCTATGACAGCTGAGAACTGCGTTTCAGGGGCTTCTGACAAAGCTGTAATGACAGCAGTGGTGAGACTCCCAATACAATACTGGCAACAAACTGTGTTCTTTAAGCTACGACACTGTATTAGGTGCTTTGGAAAAAAACAAGTCTCTCTAGGCATTGTCTGCTGGCCATTTTGTGATGGGAACCATATGCTCCTGCTCGGTCTTCAAGTTTTATTTTAATCACATCTGACAGGCGGGAGGATGGAGAATTCTGCCGATTATAAATTACATGAGCATGCGCCAGTGTCTTGTTTAGGATCAAAGGCCTGACCCTAACTGCACAGATTGGAAGACCCAGGGTGCGACGAGGCAGGTTGGCACTGTTCCTGTCGCTGCATTTATTGTTCATTCACGATCACACCATGAACAGAGTGCTCATGTGAATATTACACAGGCTGAGTTTGCTGGGTCTGGACTTACCAGTAGCACATACAATTATGTAATTAATTGAATGTAAATCTCCCCCCCCCCAAGAGTAGGACTTATACAATTTGAAAGCATTTTCCAGATTTTATTTCCCATGAAGTGGCTTCAGTAAAGTTGTAAATTGTCCCTAGCGTGTAGGATAATTCTAGCGGGCGGGGTGATCGCTGGTCGGCGCAGATGCAGCCAGAAAATGTGGCACACTAGGCTTTACATTTATGTACGCTGGCTGGATTGGAACACAGATTTTTGATGAAGTCAGATTGCACACATTGAAACAAATGACGGTGGACAATTTGACAACTTGCCCTTTCGTGCTCCCAGGCAAAGTACAAAACAACTCACAAATCTCCTCTCGTTCTCAACATGCAAACCTTGCTCTTTCCTCCATGGTCTTTCAACCTTTTGATTTTCAGTCATTTTGAAAGTTACGATTCAATTCACCCCCCTTTACCAACGCATAATTCATGGTTAAAAAATTACAGTAATTCTCTGCCTCCCCTGACCATCAACTTCACTAATTATCCCAAGTCTCCATTCTCTGGTTACAGAGAGTTTAAACTGCTTTGCCCATTCTGTTTAACCCTATGCACTCACTAGTTGTGAGCATTCCTGGTCAGGCAGCATCTCTGGAGGGTATGGATAGGTGACGCTCCTGTCACTTCTGATCGGCTCTTCATTAACAATTTGATCAGCATTTTGAGTCATATAGCATGTAAACAGGACTTCTGGCCCAACTCATCCTTGCCAACCATGATGCCCCATCCAAGTCGGTCCCATTTGCCCGCAGTTATCTAGAACCCCCATTCCAGTACCGACCCAAATGTCTTTCAAATATTGTTATTGTACCCACATCCACAACTTCCTTCGGCAGCTGGTTTCACACCCTCCGAGTAAAAAAGGTTGTCTCTCGGGTTCCATTAAATCTTTCCCCTCACCTTAATCTGTGGGGGCGCTGCAGGCTGGTCGCCCTGCCAGCAGCATGTTAGTTCTTTCTACTTTTTTTGTTTTTTTAGTATGTCCTAATGTGTGTTTTTAATGTCTCTCTGTGTGTGGGGGGTGGTGTGGGGGGAAACCGTTTCGGTCGCCTCCTCCACGGAGAGGCGACTTTTTTCATGTCGTCTCCCCCGTGTCCTAACAACGAGGATCGGACGGCCTTTCCTGGAGAAGCACCCGGGGCTTCAGCGGCGGGTGCAGCACGGACTCTTGGCGTGGAGCGGGCGCAGCTTCCGCAGCCTGGGATCCCTCGTGGGGGACCCGGGGGAAGAAGAGCTGCAATTTGCCAGCCCGCGGCCTACTTCTGCCGCGGGCACGGCGGGGACTTACCATCAGGAGCGGGGTCCCTCGCCGGGGACCCCTGGAGGGGATTTTCGACCGTCCTGCAGTCTGAGGTGCTTCTAGCTGCGGTGCAAACTTTAAATCTCCGACCGCCGGCCTGCGGCTTACACCAACTTGAAGCAGCGGTCTCTGGTGGGGAAGAGTCGATTCTGGACTTACCTGGACTTTTTACCTTGTCTTTTTTACCATCTGGACGCCTACAGCGATGGCTGCGGAGGGTTGAGGTCCCGACCACAGGGGGAAAATGGAGGAAGACTAGCCAAATTTTGTGCCTCCCACCACAGTGATCGTTGTTTTTGTGTGGTCTTTATCATTGTACCGCTGCTGGCAAATTCATTTCACTTGCACTTTATGTGCAATGTGACGAATAAAACTGATTGATTGATTGATATGATTAAAGATCTCCCACATTAGTTCTTCATTTCCCCTACCCCTGGGAAAAAAGCGCATTAAATCTATCTGTTCTCCTCATGAATTTATCCACCGCTATATGATTACCTCTCAGCCTCCTAGACTCCAAGGAATAAATTCCTAGCCTGCCCGACCTCAGGCCTTCGAGTCATGGTAACATCCTCGTAAATCCACCCTGCAAAAATCTTTTGTTCCAGCTTAATGGCATCTTTCTTTCCTGCCACAGGACGACTAAAAATGAACACAATACCTCAAGTGTAGCTTGTGCAAGTTACAATAGTGTCCCAACTTCAATACAATGCAAATCCTAGAAAGTGGGAAATGAAACGACACTAGCCTATGGTGCTAATCTTGATCACGCCATCGTTCTGATGACAAGATTTTATCCTGAAAAATTAATGTTGCTTGTCTCTCCATTTATGCAACCTGACCAATAAATGTGCGGCATGGTGGTGCAGCAGTAGAGTTGCTGCCTTACAGTGTCTGGGACCCAGGTGCTGTCTGTATGGAGTTTGTACATTCTCCTGTGTGTGTGTGTCTTGTTGGGCCAAAGGGCCCGTTCCCATGGTGTTTGTCTAAACTAAACTAAAATAAATATGGTCTTATGGAAAGAGAACATTGCTTAACAAATGTTGTGTTCTCTAAGGATGTAGCTAACAGGACAGAAGTTTTTGGATGCAGAGGATGTTGCTGCAGTACAGATGATTACAAATGATAAGAGCTACGGTCGAGGATAATAGCACGGATAGTTTTAGTTACAAGCAGAAAATAGGGTTGAGGTAAAAAATGGTGTTTCAGGTTAGGGAGCTCTGACTATAGGGTACCTCAGGATCCACAATATTATGGAATGGCACAATATCTCGAGGGGCTGCCTATTTCTAACAGCTTAAGCATCATCAAAAACAAACAGAACTCCATCCTTTACTGAAGTGTCCCAGGCAAGATTTATCCCTAATCAGCATCACTAATGACACATTAGCTTGCCATTATCAAACTGCTTTTGTGCACTACCATGTTTTCTATTTTACAGGAATGACCACACTTCAAAGGTGCTGAGGCAATCTATAACAATCTTTCATTACATAGAATTTTCAGCACATAAACATCCTTAAGTCATGACAGATCATGTATAAATGCAAATCATTCATTGAACAGGCTGGTGCCATTATTTATGCTCCAGTGAAGCTGCGTCTTCCTTGCATTCCACCCATCAACATATTATTCTATTCCCCAACCTGCAATTATTTAGTTTCTCCTCAAACACATCACGCTATTTGCTAGGCAAGTTCCCATTTCCTTACACTACTCCGTTGCAAGATTCGAGAAAACCAGCTTTAACAAACTATGTTTGGAAACGGCTACTGCAACCATGATTCTTGCAACAGGATACCAAACACTGAAAAAAACCTCAGACCAGTCCCAGAACTTACACAGAAATTTAATATATGATTGTACTTCTACAAGAATGCTTATCCAAATGTGTAATGGGTTTTAACGTGTGCATATGAAAATTAATAATTCAATTTAAAGATATCATTTTGGAAATGAAGATGTTTACTTTTGCCGAGCTTCTTGGTCGAGACTGCTGGAATTTGCAGTTTAGGAATGCAAAAAATCATTCTTGCTGTGTGACATGGAGTCTTGAATTTGGTTGCCACAAATCACCCAAACCAGAAAAGACGTCCTTACACTTTTATAGCTCTGCATTGCATGGTGGGGAGTTCTTTAAATTATGTTACTAAGCAATGAGCAGAAGGAGATTTAAAAAAATATTAAAACTAACAAACAAAATTAGCACCTGCATAACGGGCTTAAAATAGCTCTGTACATCATCTACCAGCTGCTATCAATTCACCACCAAAAGAACATTTTGCAAGGCAATCTATTTCAAATCAAGGCAGAATCCGACTGCATCACTCAAATTAAATCCATTTAATTATTTAATTTTTTCCCCCCTTCAAAGGCAAAAGACACCTAGAGCTGCTGCCTCAAGGGGCTGGCCCACTGCGGAGACCTAATTGGAGAGTTTAGAAGAGTTTGCCCTCAACTCATACTCGCAGCATGGTCGACACGAGGCCCTAGGAGGTCTTCGTAACTCTCCTTCATGCTCGAGAGTAGTCTCCGCGTACTCAACGTCTCAGCTAGATCGCGGCGTATTTTTCAACATCTGAAAAATGCCCGCGAGTAAAAAAAAATGGAAAAAAATATATATTTTTTTTACTCGTAGGTTTGGTCGAAGCAGGTCGGCATGTTAGTTGTAGGTAATCGAGGGTAGTCAAAGGTAGTCGTAGATAGTGTTCAACGTAGTCGAAGGGAGGTCGAAGGAGATCGAAGGAGGTCGTCTTCACTCTCCACTATTCGTTGTCCAATTTTCCCAAAGCTAGTCGAAGCTAGTCTTCAACATAGTCGAAGGAGGTCTTCAACATCTCCTAAACTCGCCAATTAGGTCGCTGTGGGACAGCCCCTTCATAGTGTTCAAGACCTGGTTCAATCCTAACATCAGGGGCTGTCTGAGTGGAGTTTTCATGTTGTCTGCAAATGCATTGGTTTCCTGCTGGGTGCTCCGGTTTTCTCCCACGTTACAGAGGCATTTAGGTTAATCAGGTTGTGTCAAACTGATCCGAGTGTGTAGTGGAGAAAGTGGGATAACACAGAACTAATGTGAACGGGTGATTTAAAGTCAGTGCAAACTCAGTGGGCCAAAGAGCATATTTCCATGCTGTACCTTTCAATCAATCAAACTCAATACATTTCAAAATCTTGGTCAAGATTTTTTCATCAATATGTTTTAGTCATCAGCTGCTTATCATTTTGCCATTAACAGCAGCTTACTGAGAGCAAGGTGGCCAAGGCAATTCCAACATCCACAGTCTCTTGTGTCTTAGGCAAGTTTAAGATAACAACACTCAAAATACATCACTGGTTGTAAATACACTAAGATATCCTTATGTCGTGAAAAACATTATATGTTTGCAAGTCTTCCTTTTTTTAAACCACTTGGGATGAAGAGCAATTTCACAGTCCAGAAGTTCACACTGAAGCCTGAATGGTTTGCCTGAAAGATTAGCCAAAAGCAGACAAAACGTACAAAGATAAGCATTTGTGCCATTTAATAGTATGAAAAAGTCAATTGTTAATTAAAAGGCAAAATACGGTAACTGCTGAAATTAGACACGAGGACTGAAAGCAACTGTGGAGAGAAATGGTTAAAAAATTTTTTTTTAAAAATCACGTGTTGATGAATCTTTCACTGTGAAAATAAGTACCTAATATACATGGTGAGTCATTGCCCACAAAAGGTGACTGGTATATGAACACATGGCATAGATATTGTGTTACGTGATAATAACATTGCAGCTAGAGTACAGAGTGTGTAACTGGTGCAGCAAATTAGCCGCAATTAACATCACAACTCCAGCAGCACACGTTCAAATTGTGACCTCCAGTGCTGTCAGGCATGGAGTTTGCTCATTCTCTTTGCCAGGCGAGTGTTACAACACCGTCACCCACCCACCAGCTTCATCCCCCACCAGCTTCATCCCCCATCCCAAAAGATATGAAGGGACGGAACTGTGGCACAGAAGTAAAGTTGCTGCTTTGCTGCACCGGAGATCCATGTCCGATCCCGACTACTGGGACTGTCTGTACGGAGTTTGTACGTTCTCCCTGTGACTGTGTGGGTACTCTCTGGGTGCTCTGGTTTCCTCCAACACTCCAAAGACGTACAGGTCTGTAGATTAATTTGGCCTTGGAAAAAAATTGTGGGATAGAGTTAGTGTACGGGATTCGCTGGTCGGCGCGGACTCGGTGGGCTGAAGGTCTTGTTTCCGCACTGTATCCCTAAACTAAACTGCTACAGTGTGTAGATGAGTGGTAGAATCGGAAGGGCATTGTATTTGGGGATAAGGGGAGAGTAAAATTAAGTTGCAATAGAGCAAATGTGTGCTCCAAGGTCAGTGTGTATCCTGTGTCGAAGCTCTCAGTATTCAACTTAAAAGTAATTTCAAAATCTATTAAACAAAAACCAAAGAGCACAATCACATCCTAATTCATTTCTTGTGTCCATTGCTGCTTTAAACGCCACTAACATTTTCAGGCTTTTTTTTTAATATCACAAGCTGCTATTTTATTGAAGTTATTTAATTATGGACCAAGCCAGCTGCTATACATGTGCTGAGTACAGAGAGATGCCAGATACTGTATAAGTGGAACTGCCGTGGACTGTTTTAAATCTTATCTGATGAAAGGATGCTAATGTTGCTGGTAATGCCAGCATTTATTGCCTAGCTGTAACTGCCACTGGCAGGTAAAGGGGAGAGAAATAGGGTTTCAGCGATGAGAGGTGAGTGTATGAAGGAATGGAAAGGAGCGGGTATTGTGCTGTTATGCAAGCACTCATGGACTCCAGCCAAAAATATCTCATCAAAGCATTCTTTTTGCCAATCATTCCACGCTTTCTAAATGCCTTCAAATGTTCCCTATTTACTGCAGCACAGGCAGTGAACTAGGTTTATTCACGTCCCTCTCACGCTCCTTGCTCTGTCAGAGGAGGTGAAACTTAAGGGGTAAAATCATCACTACAAATTCAATATAAATTGCAAACTTCAATCTCCAGCTTGTTACTTCCATTGACTAATTCCCATTTAGAATACATCTAATGTTCCCGACCATGCTTTGGTTTCAACCTAGCAAAAAAGTGTTGGAGTAACTTAGCGGGGCAGACAGCATCTCGGGCAAGCCATGTATAGGTGATGTTTTGGGTTGGGACCCCTCTTCAGGCTGATTGAAGTAGGGAAGAGACAGCTGGAAAAGAGACTGTCAAGTAGGACAAAGATTGTCAATCATAACCCAGTCACCTGTATCCACCCATTGCTTAAGATGGACACAATATACTGGAGTAACTCAACGGGACAGGCAGCTTCTCTGGAGAGAAGGAATGGGCGATGTATCAGGTTGAGACCCTTAGTCTGGAGAAGGGTCTCGACCCAAAACATCACCTATTCCTGAAGAAAAAGGTCTAAATGCAGGGTTTCGGCCTGAAACGTTGCCTATTTCCTTCGCTCCATAGATGCTGCTGCACTCGCTGAGTTTCTCCAACATTTTTGTGTACCTTCGATTTTCCAGCATCTGCAGTTCCTTCTTAAACACCTATTCCTTCTCTCCAGAGAAGCTGCCTGTCCCACTGAGTTACTCCAGCATTTTGTGTATATCTTTGGTTTAAACCAGCATCTTCCTCCACCTATCACTTGTCATGCTTTGTCCCACATCACCCCCCCTTCCAGCTTCCTCCCTCCACTCCATTAGTCTGAAGAAGGGTCTCGACCCATGCTTATCCATTCACTCCAAAGATGCTGCCTGACTAGTTAAGTTACTCCAGCACTTTGTTATTTTGAAAACCACCACCAGTTCCTCGCGTCTCCAAAAGAGCCGACATTTCAATACTCTTTCACAAACATAACATGTTCCACAACAATTAACAGTCAAATATAGCAACCAATCTCTGCACAGCACGCTCTCACAAACAGTTAAAGGCTGGATCATTTATTCCAGTGCTGTTGGGTGAAAGTTAAATAATGGTGACAGAGAAGTTCCATACTCATCCCTAAAGAGTGCTTTAACCTTTACATTCACATGCGACGGTACGTAGGATTCCTCTGAAACAGAAGGCCCCCACTTGAAACATTGCCTATCCATGCACTCCAGGGATGTCACCTGACCCGCTGAGTCCTCCAGCATCGTGTCCTTTTTTGTGAACCAGCATCTACAGATCCTTGCGTCTCCATTCCTCTGAATCATTCGTCCTGCCTGTCTGTCAAACTAACTTATGTACACCTATCTCCAAATTGGGGTTTGCACCAACAACCTGACCTCACTTGCAAAAAATGAGAAAATATCCAGAATCCAATAGCACAGATTAAAAAGAAATCGAGGGTTGCTAATGAGTTGGCAAATCCAGACCTGCTACGGAAAGGCATTGTGTGCCTTCTACCTGCCCCAACAGGCTGGGAGGCGTCAGAAAAATTCCTTGTGCATTTTTTGCCCCTAAATAGAAAACTTTTATTGCACAAAAGGGAGGCTCCTATTTGGAACATACGAGGGTTTACTGTATCAAAGTGCAATCTCTCCAAAGTTAAAAAAGAATCATCAGTAGCTCAACAGAATTCTAAAGCACGTTACCTCCCAGAAATGTAATAATTGATTGACAGATTGAAATTGTTGGTAAAATTAATTGCTTTTTGCTCCTTTACAAATTGGAGGCTGGACATCAAAACGACTTCACTGAATCTGGAGCATAGAAACAGACCATTCATCCCACCAAGGCCACGCCAACCATTGTGCACCAGTGCACACGTCATACCACAAACCTACCCACTAGGGACAATGTACCTAATTAACCTACAAACCCGCATCCGGATATGGGAGACAGCCGGAGCACCCGGAGGAAACCTGCGTGGATGCATGGAGTACGTGCAAACTCCACATTGGTGGCACTCGAGTGCTGGATCAAACAGATCTCTGGTGCTGTGAAGATGCAGCTCTACACAAATTATTTTGCACATGCATAGTTTCATAAAGTAGTTGCAAGAAATGTTAATCTACACCAGCCTGAATAAATAGCATCATCTGTACATGTTTGTAAAAAATATTTGCCATTGTTCCTTTCCAAATTATTCTTTGTTTTCTAACACATTCGAACTCGGAGATTTACGGTAATGGCCACTCGTCAGTACTCGGGACTCTAGTGGACATTTTTCAACATGTTAAAAAATTTTCACGAGTCTTCCCGAGCTTACCTGCCGTTAGCGAGTCTTCCTGAGTACCTGTCGTTAGCGTTACGAGCCGCTAAGAGACGTCCCCGAGCTCCGACGTACCCGCTACGTTCATTCTCCGTGCTTACGAGTTTGATTTTTTTAAACTCGGGAGAGCTCTTGGAATGAACTCGTACGGTGGGACAGGGATATTAGATTGTTAATCCAAGGTCATTCGTGAATGACAAGTGTGAAATGTGAACCTTATTTTACCAGATTTTAGTCACCTTGAGAATAACGTAGCCTTGGAATCTTTTACAGCTTTGTTCCTGATCAAGGTGCCACCAAACAACAGCCAGCCAATAATCACTTCAAGACAGGAAATGTAGCAAGGCTTTGGACAGCATGAAGCATTTGAAATACATTTTATATTTCATCAGTCCAGGAGAGGCTGTCTATGTCTAAATCTAAGCTGCATCTCAATGCTTTTTTTTTCCATTTTCATGAATTTACCTTCCACAGAATATTTGTGGCTTCACATCTCTCCAGCCACAAGCACCCATTACATTTTAAAAGTTTCAAAATCAAACCACTGGAAATATTAAACTTTGAATCATCTCTGTTTACACTATGTTGGACTCATCACCCCACCTCCTCCACTCCTCCACTCCCCTCTCCCCCATCACCAACCCTTGCACCCTGCTCCATCTCAGCTTTTATTTTGCAGCAGTAAAATATTAAGTTTGCAAAAAGGCTGACAGAAGTGTCAGGAAAACCTACATATGCACAGAACTGAAACTGGGGATTATGGAATCATGGAGTCATAACATTGGAAGGACCTGCCATGGCTTTGTCAGATGCAAGTACTGTGCTGCAATCCCTGCAGTTCCAGGCTCTTTCAATTTCTTTTCTCTGGAGTGCCTATTCACTTCTGAAAATCCTGACCACTTCCATCGACCACATGCAAACGAGTTCAATTGCCCAACTACTCAGTGGGAAAATTGCTTTCTCTCCCTCACGTTCTCCTTCCATCTTTTGCCCCCCAAAAAATAAACAAGTCCCGAGCTTGAACCAGCTACCACGACCACCTGGAACCAATTTCCTATTTATTCTATCCAAACTACTCATCAGCTACTCTTTAATCAGCCTCTCAGCTACTGAGGAAGCCCACCGCAGTTGCTCCAGTCCAAACTATGTATCCAAAATCCCTAATTACAATAAATCTTACCTGCCCCCCCCCCCCCCCCCCCCCCCCCCCCCCCTCCAATAAATTACTGAAATCACGTGATCAAAACTGTCTGCAAAGCACAAGTTGGAACCCAAACCGTTTTAAGATGCAGATTTAACACTTTTAATTGACCAAAATCAAAAACACTGCATAGGGTAAATATAGCATGAGAGATAGCGTTGTTTCTTAGGAAGTAGATAAGTTGCCAGGCTAAGATGAAATATTTTTTCAGGTTAAGAAGGAAGACATTAAGAGTTTTGGACCATTTTTTCAGTCCGTCTTTGCTGCAGTTATGGTGCCAGTAGATTAGAGAAAAGCTTTCTGCACCATTATGTAGAAAAGGACAGGATGAATCAAGTGACTGTGAGCCTGGTGGCTTAATTCCAGCTGTGAGCATGTGTAGTGTAGCTATTGACCAGTGTAGCTGCGACATGTTGGCCGGTGTGGGCAGGTCGGGCCGAAGGGCCTGTTTCCACACTGTATCACTCTATGACTAAGAGCATATTACTGTAATCAATTCTGGGGAGAGAGTACAAACCTTTATTCGGAAAGCCACATATTAATCAAGGAGAGACGGCATAGATTTGTATCTGACCACCTTGATTCATTTCTTTGAGGAGGCAGCAAGGAATCTTGATAAGGGAAGTGTACTTACACCATCCACAGTGATGTTAGCATGCCTTTGATAAGTTTAAAGTTTAAACAAAAAAGCATGGACAAGTTGGGCCAAAGGGACTGTTTCCATGCTGTCATTTTATAAGAGAAAGGGGTATGTCCACAAATTGTTAAAAGATGGAAGAGTGTCAAGGGAGCGGTTAGAAAACGCAAGAGGTGCTTTTCTTTACTAGATGAGACAGAATGTAAAAGGAGGAAGATTCTGCTACAAGAGACAATAGGTGCAGGAGTAGGTAATTCGGCCCTTCGCCAAGCACCGCCATTCAATGTGATCATGGCTGATCAATGTGATCATGGCTGATCATCCCCAATCAGTACCCCGTTCCTGCCTTCTCCCCATATCCCCTGACTCCGCTATTTTAAAGAGCCCTATCTAGCTCTCTCTTGAAAGCATCCAGAGAACCTGCCTCCAGGTGGAGTGTGGAATCCCCCTGAGGCAGAGAATTCCACACTCACCACTCTCTGTGAGAAAAAGCTTTTCCTCATCTCCATTCTAAATGGCTTACTCCTTATTCTTAAACTGTGGCCCCTGGTTCTGGACTCCCCCAACATCGGGAATGTGTTTCCTGCTTCTAGCGTGTCCAAATATCTTATATGTTTCAATGAGATGCCCTCTCATCCTTCTAAGCTCCAGAATGTACAAGCCCAGCTGCTCCATTCTCTCAGCATATGACAGTCCAGCCACCCCGGGAATTAACCTTGTAAACCCATGCTCAACTCCCTCAATAGCAAGAATGTCCTTCCTCAAATGATGGGACCAAAACTGCACACGGGTGTGGTCTCACTAGGGCCCTGTACAACTGCAGAAGGACCTCTTTGCTCCTATACTCAATTCCTCTTGTTATAAAGGCCAACATGCCATTGGCTTTCTTCACTGCCTGCTGTACCTGCATGCTTACTTTCATAGACTGATGTACAAAGACCACCAGATCCCGTTGTACTTCCCCTTTTCTCAACTTGACGCCATTTAGAGTAATCTGCCTTCCTGTTTTTGCTACCAAAGTGGATAACCTCACATTTATCCACATTAAACTTCATCTGCCATGCATCTGCCCACTCCCCCAACCTGTCCAAGTCACCCTGCAAGAGCTACACCATAGCCTGAGAACTGCCTGTCGCTCAGATGACCACATTGCAGGAAAGGTGCAATTACACTAGAGGTTGCTGGCAAGTTTACAGGATGTTGCCAGGATTGGTCAATTTAATTTACGAGAGAAGATTGGATAGGCTGGAGTGAATTTCTCTGGCATATAGTCATCTGAAAGGCAAATAAATGGAAAGCATTCAATTATAAAGGGGTTGGATAGAGTTAATGAGGACCTACTTCTCTAAATCTGTGTTCTAGTTTTTGGCTCCCTGATTAAAAGCAACTGTTAGAAAGATTAGAAAAACAAAGATTTTCTTGGGATTTACTGCTTTCAAGTTCAACCAACACATGCCAGGAAACCAAGCTGGCCAATAGGGGCTACATCCGAGACGCTCCATGGTTACCAAGATAAAAGCAAACTATTTTTACATTCCTAACCCTGAATCAATGCTCTAAAGCTCTGGCTGCTGGTGCAGTAAGTTGGCAATTGTGCTACCAGTACACACACACACACACACGCATACCCAATTATATTTATCTTCACCCTCAATAATTTGAACATTTACCTATTCATATTCTGCAATCTGTTTCACAGCAAGACCACCACTTGTCGTTCTTCCCAAATGACCACACACTTGCGAGTTCATTTAGTTTAGAGATAATAGTGTGGAAACATTAGACACAAAAAGCTGGAGTAACTCAGCGGGACAGGAAGCAACTCTGGAGAAAAGGAATGGGTGACGTTTCGGGTAGAGACCCTTCTTCAGAAACAGGTACTGCGGCCCACCGAGTCCATGCCGACCAGCAATCCCCATACACTTATTCTATCCTACATGCTAGGGACAATTTACAGAAGCCAATTAGCCTACAAACCTGCATGCCCTTGGAATGTGGGAGGAAAGCATCTGGAGAAAACCCAAGGGAAATAGGGAAAACATACAGGCAGCACCCATAGTCAGCATCGAACACGGGTCTGTGGTGCTGTAAAGCAGCAATTCTACCACTGTGCCACCTCAGAGAACATTCAAGAGTCATCCATATATGGGTGAGCATGGTCGAAATTCCTCACCTGAAACGCCATTAGTGAACTAGAAGCGTTTTGTCAACATAACATTGGGTGGTCAACATTAGTAATAAGCATTTTTTTTTTCTGGTCACTCAATTAAGTACCACAGCTACCATGCTGGTCCTGTAATTAGGTTTCTGGATTATTAATCCAGCCTTCCAAACCCAAACCTACCCCCATTTATTGTGACAAACGCCAACACTGGGGGATTTTGTGTCTTGTAAGCAGAGTGCACTCCACCTCCTTTACACAATGCTAGTCAGGATACTTTGTTTCAAATGCTGTCATTTTTATTGTACTGAAAGTACCCAATTACTTCCTCAAGAGCACAATAGCAAGTGGCTGTCCCATTTACTCAACTACACTTCGCCCCTGTGAAGCATTTCTCAAATGGTGAACCATTGCAAAAAGTCTCCACGCCATTGTTAGCGCGGTACTTTTATCTTCAGTTCTCCAAGACAGATGGCCGAACCTGAAGGCAGAGAAGTAAAAGTGAGGGGGATTAGGAAGAAGGTTTGTGTGGTCACCATTAGGGTTAGGCCACAAACTAGTGTTGATGGTAGACACATAATGCTAGAGTAACTCAGCTGGACAGGCAGCATCTCTGACGAGAAAGAATGGATGATGTTTCTGGTCGAGACCCTTCTTCACTGATTAAATCTTCCTTAAAAACAAACTCAAAATGTTGTTTGTTTATTGGCAGCTTGACTGTGATAAGAACATGGTTTCTCCGTTGATGTTCTTTTTGCGAGCCATTCAGTGGTAGTGAGCATTACCATCAACACTATGTGTAGGAAGGAACTGCAGATGGTTGTTTAAATCAAAGATAGACACAAAATGCTGGAATAACTCAGCGGGACAGGCAGCATCTCTGGAGAGAAGGAATGGGTGACGTTTCAGGTCGCTGAATGGCTCGCAAAAAGAGCATCAACTGAGAAACCATGTTCTTATCACGCAAGATTGCTGTCAAGCTGCCAATAAACAAACAGCATGATGCAGTTTGTTTTTAATGAGTTACAGGAAGAGTAATCTTGCCCAGTCTCATTATGCGACCAAGATACATGCATGTCAAAATTGAGGGGATGTCAGATGATTAAAAGCAAGATGACACCACAAATATCTTAAAAAATAAATAAATACATTCCAAGAGCCCAAAATATACTTCCAGTGAAATTTAGTTCAGAGATACAACGTGGAAACAGGCCCTTCAACTCAATGCACCCAATGACCCTCGCACATTAACACTATCCTACACAAACTAGGGACAATTTACATTTATACAAACCTGTACGTCTTTGGAATGTGGGAGGAAACTGGAGTTTCCCAGAGAAAAACCACGGCATAGGGAGAACCTACAACTGTGTACAGGCAGCACCTGTAGTCAGGATCGAACCCGGGTCTCTGGAGCTGTAAGGCAGCAACTCTACTGCTGCACCACCGTGCTGCCCATTATTTTCACTTTTAACAGAAGCTATCCTTAAAGCAGACAGGCATAACCTGGTACATGCTCAAGGGGAGAGTTGACAGAGGGTAGAATTTGTCCCCCAGATCTGCACTCTCCCAGTGTCCTGCTGGGTCAATCTAACACAATAGCCCACTTGTGCAGTGACCTAAATTTGTCACAGTGTGACATAATGCATTCAGCTGGCTCAGTCCACTGCCAGATCTGAGCCGAGGAGCTTTATTTTCCAAATAACTTGAAGCACTGTCTGTATTAACTAATGGCTGAGCCCTACTGCTGGTGAAAGCTGTGCTGGAGGCTGCACTGGAAAAGGAGTGAACCTGACCTCCATCTGCTAACCAAGTCTTGGACAGCGTGTACATCGAGTGAGAGAACCAAAACAAGCAGTGCATAGTCGCTCAAGTTACTTAAAATAAGAGCTACTGTAGGCACGGGCACAAATGTACATTTATTTTGCCTCCATTTCCATCAATATATAGCATGAAAAAAAAAATCTCAATCGTTATCAAATGCGATTTGGAGAGTCTCACAAAACAGGATGTTGTTTCATATATGTTGCACCTGATATTTCGCTTGGGCAGTTAGCACCCCAACGGTATGAACATTGATTTCTCTAATTTCAGGTAGTCCTTACTTTCTCCTCCCCTTCTCAGCTCTCCCCCAGCCCCCTGGCTCCTCCCCCTCCCCCCCCTTCCTTTCTTCTTCCCCCCCCCCCCCCCCCCCCCCCCCCCACATCAGTCTGAAGAAGGGTTTCGGCCCGAAACGTTGCCTATTTCCTTCGCTCCACAGATGCTGCCGCACCCACTGAGTTTCTCCAACATTTTTATCTACCTTCGATTTTCCAGCATCTGCAGCTCCTTCTTAAACATGTTGCTTCAGATTGGACCAAGTGGTATGGGGTAATTTGATGGCAAGAGAGGGGCCCCAGTGACAGAACTGCAAGGCTTGTGTGCCACGCTGCTGAACTAATACCAGATCAAAAGCAGAGATCTGGAAGAGATCAGAGTCGCATGGCAATGAGAACGCTTTAATGTCCATTCTTTCTGGTCCAATGACTCGGAGGAACAGAAAATTCTTGCATCGCAGATAAATCCGTTTATATATCAGGGGTCAGGGCTGAAATTCTTAGCCAACAAAAGCTGGTATTTATAAACATCAGAACAAATTCAATGGGACAGGAAAACCTTTTCGATGCAGATTTGCTCCACTTGGCACTGAGATATTTAACTGTTCAGACATGTTTCCAAATCCCTCCCGTCATTAAATATTCATCGATACACTCCCACTCCTTCCCTGGTTTCAAACTGTCCGTCCAATAAACATGGTTGAGCTGCAGACACAAGGATTGCTTAAAACATGTTTATCAGCCTCTGACAGCAGCAACTTCCTGAAGCAGCCATCACCAGGGGTCGCCAGAGTGAATACATTTGCGTCCAAAATTGGTTTCTTTAAAAAAAACATTTCAGCCTCGCTTTCGCCTGCTCTGTATAAAGACGAGCTCTGTGTTTGGCCTCCACCATCCTGCTCAGGAAGTTGGACCCCATCACCGGCCCCTGCACACCTACCCTCAGAACTCGCAGTAAACAAAGTCATTATTAGGAGCTCAGAGGAACTAATCTGATACTTGTGGCAAAGTGCGGTGGTGGAAGAAAGCCCAAAATATTTCCAGAAGCAGAGCAGAAATAAAACTAGATTTATAAAAGCAGCTCCACATGAAACTACTTGTGACTGCATCCGGAAGCCAGGACTGCTACAATACAAAAGGCATGTCAAGATCAAAAATGCCAACAATGTCCAATACATAGAAATAACCCCGTCCACTACCGGCCTGGCCTATAAATGATTCCCCCTTCTCACGAGCTTGCAAGAAATATTCTTCCACGTTGCATACAAAATGCATCCAACCCCACCCCCCACTGGAATGAATGCTTCTCCTGTTACAATTCAATACAATCATGACTACTCACAAAGCCCACTCACCATTTACATTCACTAAGCGAAGAGCAAGATCTCACAACGATATTTAATCACAACTGCAATGGGTCCTGTTTTTGTCGTAAGCCTTTTAACTATTTACCTGCATCCATTCACTTTCCTCTCATGTGTTCTTGTTTGTACTAGCTTCCAGTCTGTTCCCAACGCTACTCACAGCACCATGTTACTATAACTTTGGGACATGTACTCCACCGAACCCCTATGTTGCAGCATTTAACATACTCTCCCACTACCTGCAGTTACCTGATGTATCACTGCCCTTTCCTGGGTCCAATTACCTTTGGCTCACTGCAGCCAGCCCCCCCCCCCCCCTCCCCCCCGCAGCTTCTGTGATAATGAAAAGCCGTGCCATTTTATATGTTTCTATAAGTTCCCCCTCATCCTTCTAAACTCCAGTGAATACAAGCCTAGTCTTTTAAATCTATCCTCATATGACAGTCCCGCCATCCCCAGGGATCAATCCCCTAGGCACTGATCAATCACAAGGATCCTTGAACCTACGCTGCACTGTCTCAATACTCAAGATGTGGAACTGTCCTTGACCCTCATTCAAATTGGATCCTATTGGAGACCAAATCAGGACTGGTACAGGAAAAATCCAGACTGGTGGTAGTCCCCTTTCTGCAAGTTTAATGTTAGAATTGTTTCTATTTTCTCTCTCTTTCTTTTCTAGGGTCTATTTTCTTCCTTCATTCTCTAATTGGAAGGGGCTTTCTTTTCCCACATTCCTCACGACTCACACTTTCCTTACTTCTACAAAGCTCGAAGCGTTTGGATTGGTGTTGTGTAGGATTGTAATTTACCGTACTTCTAATTAAAATAAAATTAAAAAAAATAAATAAAATAAAAAAAATAATAATAATAATTGGATCCTTGAATTCCTCATTCACAGACCACAGTCGGTTTGGATTGGTGGAAATGTGTCAGCCTCAATAACGATCAGCACGGGAGCACGCAGCACGGCCCCCTGCTGTACTCAAACTATACTCATGACTGCGTAGCCAGTCATAGTGCGAACTCCATCATCAAGTTCGCTAACGACATCACTGTTGTAGGATGTATCACTGATGGGGATGAGTCGTAGTATTGAAGAGAGATCGAGCAACTGTCCATATGGTGCCAGCACAATAACCTGGCCCTCAACACCAGCAAAACCAAGGAACTGATTGTGGACTTTGGAAGGAGTAGGATGGGGACCCACAGTCCCGTTTATATCAATGGTCGATGGTTGAAAGGGTCAAAAGCTTCAAATTCCTGGGCGTGCAAATCTCTGAAGATCTTTCCTGGTCCGAGAACACTGATGCAATTATTAAGAAAGCACATCAGCGCCTCTACTTCCTGAGAAGATTACGGAGAATCGGTTTGTCAAGGAGGACTCTCTCTAACTTCTACAGGTGCACAGTAGAGAGCATGCTGACCGGTTGCATCGTGGCTTGGTTCGGCAACTTGAGTGCCCTGGAGCAGAAAAGATTACAAAAAGTAGTAAACACTGCCCACCCATCATCGGCTCTGACCTCCCTCCCATCGAGTGGATCTATCGCAGTCGCTGCCTCAAAAAGGCTGGCAGTATCATCAAGGACCCACACCATCCTGGCCACACACTCATCTCCCCGCTACCCTCAGGTAGAAGGTACAGAAGCTTGAAGTCTGCAATGACCAGGTTCAGGAATAGCTACTTCCCCGCAGCCATTAGGCTATTAAACTTGGCTCGGACAAAACTCTGAACATTAATAGCCCATTATCTGTTTATTTGCACTTTATCAGTGTATTTATTCATGTGTGTATATATTTATATAATGGTATATGGACACACTGATCTGTTCTGCATTCATGCCTACTTTGTTCTGTTGTGCTGAAGCAAAGCAAGAATTTCATTGTCCTATCAGGGACACATGACAATAAACTCAGAAGAACCTCTTTACTCCTATACTGAAATCCTCTTGTTATGAAGGCCAATATTCCATTAGCTTTCTTCATTGCCTGCTGTACCTGCACACCAACTTTCAGTGACAGGTGTACAAGGACACCCAGGTCTCGCTGTACCTCCCCCTTACCTAACCCAACCCCATTGAGATAATAATCTGCCCCTTGTTTTTGCTGCCAAAGTGGATAACCTCACATTTATCTATATTATACTGCATCTGCCACGCATCTGCCCTCCCACTCAACCTGTCCAGGTCACCCTGCAACCTCCTAACATCCTCTTCACAGTTCACACTGCCACCCAGCTTTGTGTCATCCGCAAACTTGCTAGTGTTGCTCCTAATTCCCTCTTCCAAATCATTAATATATATAGTAAACAGTTGTGGCCCCAACACCAAGTCTTGCGGCACTCCATTCGCCACTGCCTGCCATTCTGAAAAGGACCCGTTCACTCCTACTCTTTGCTTCCTGTCTGCCAACCAATTTTCAGTCCACGTCAACACCCTAAGCCCAATACCATGTGCTCTAATTTTAGTCACCAGCCTCCCGTGCTCCCCATCAATCCATTTTACTTGTCACATCCTCAAAAAATTCCAGAAGATTAGTCAGGCATAATTTTCCTTTCATAAATCCATGCTGACGGACTAATCCTTTTATTGGTATCCAAATGCCCCATTATTACCTCTTTAATAATTGACTCAAGCATCTTTCCCACCACCGGTCAGGCGAACTGGTCTGTAATTCCCCGTTTTCTCTCTCGCTCCTTTTCTTGAAAAGTGGGATAACATTAGCTATCCTCCTATCCACAGGAACTGATCCTGAATCTATTGAACATTGGAAAATGATCACCAATGCGTCCACTATTTCTAGAGCCACCTCCCTGAGGACCCTGGGATGCAGTCCACCATTTATCATCCTTCAGTCCCATTAGCCTACCCAATACTATTTCTCGCCTAATGAAAATTTCAGCATCTATGGAGCGAAGGAATAGGTGACATTTCGGGTCGATACCCTTCTTCAGAAAGATGTGGGAGTGGGGGCGGGAAGAAGAAAGGGAGAGGCGGAGACAGTGCACTATGGGAGAGCTGAGAAGGAGAGGGGAAGGAGGGAGAAAGCAAGGACTGTCTGAAATTGGAGAAATCAATGTTCATACCGCTGGGGTGTAAACTTCCCAAGCGAAATATGAGGTGCTGCTCCTCCAATTTGCAGTGGGACTCACTCTGGCCATGGAGGAGGCTCAAGAGAGAAAGGTTGGATACGGAATGGGAGGTGGTGAAGTGCTGAGCCACCGGGAGATCAGGTCAGTTATTGCGAACTGTGTGGAGGTGTTGGGCGAAGCGATCGCCAGGCCTACACTTGGTCTCACCGATGTAAAGCAGTTGACACCAGATGCAATAAATGAGGTTGAAGGATGTGCAGGTGAACCTCTGCCTCACCTGGAAACATAGAAACATAGAAATTAGGTGCAGGAGTAGGCCATTCGGCCCTTCGAGCCTGCACCGCCATTCAATTTGATCATGGCTGATCATCCAACTCAGTATCCCGTACCTGCCTTCTCTCCATACCCTCTGATCTCCTTAGCCATAAGGGACACATCTAACTCCCTCTTAAATATAGCCAATGAACTGGCCTCAACTACCCTCTGTGGCAGAGAGTTCCAGAGATTCACCACTCTCTGCGTGAAAAAAAGTTCTTCTCATCTCGGTTTTAAAGGATTTCCCCTTTATCCTTAAGCTGTGACCCCTTGTCCTGGACTTCCCTAACATCGGGAACAATCTTCCTGCATCTAGCCTGTCCAACCCCTTTAGAATTTTGTAAGTTTCTATAAGATCTCCTCTCAATCTTCTAAATTCTAGAGAGTATAAACCAAGTCTATCCAGTTTTTCTTCATAAGACAGTCCTGACATCCCAGGAATCAGTCTGGTGAACCGTCTCTGCACTCCCTCTATGGCAATAATGTCCTTCCTCAGATTTGGAGACCAAAACTGTATGCAATACTCCAGGTGTGGTCTCACCAAGACCCTGTACAACTGCAGTAGAACCTCTCTGCTCCTATACTCACTTGCTTGGGTCCTTGGATGGAGTCAAGGCAGAGGTAAAGCGACAAGTGTAGTATTTCCTGCGGTTGTAAGGGAAAGTGCCAGGGGAGGGGGTGGTTTGGGTAGGAAGGGACGAATTGACCAGGGAGTTAGAGGGAGCGGTCTCTGTGGAAAGCTGAAAGGGGAGGAGATGGGAAGATGTGGCCAGTCGTGGAATCCCGTTGGAGGTGGCGAAAATATCGGAGGATTATTTTTACTGTATGTGACGGCTGGTAGGGTGGAATGTGAGGACAAGGGGGACTGTGTCCTTATGAGTGGGGGCGGGGGGAGATGGGGAGTGAGAGTGGAGCTACGGGATACAGAAGCGATCCTGGCGAGATCCAATGTGGGCATTTGGCATTAAGCCAAGCTTAAAGGCATATGTCCTAAACAGTACAACTGCCCTTCTCCAGGCTGATTTTTCACTGCCACTAAAATTCTCCAGTATACCTTGTTACCTCAATCCGTATGCGTTTTGTTCTTATATTCATCCCAATCTCTCCAAACCTTGTATCCTTTTAAAAATATATAATTCCTAGTATTTGAATAAATCAAATCCAAAATCTTGTGCTTATCCAGAATGCTCCAGTTCTTAACGGCTATACCCATGCAACCTCCCATAGATCTTATCCCTGTCATCGTTTGCAGATTGGACTAACCCTAGTTGGCACAGCGGTAGAGTAGCTGCTTTGTATCCTGACTACGGGTGCTGTCTGTTCGTCATTTGTACATTCTCCGTGTGAGTTTCTCTGGAAAGCTACAGTTTCCTCGCACACTCCAAAGATGCACCAGGTTTATAGGCTAATTGGCCTGGTATAAATGTAAAATTGTCCCTAGTGTGTGTAGGATAGTGGTATTGATAATTAAGTTATTACATCGGATGGAAGCTGCATACCAAATCTCGTTGTACCTCTGTGCAATGACAATAAAATATATTATTATTATTATTATTAGTGTGTGAGAGGATCTTTAGTTACTTTTTCTTATTTCTCTCCCAACACTATAAACTGTAGTCAGGTTTTACTACAATACCAAAGAACTTTAACATATTCTGCATTTAAAAATAATACTAAAGCAAAATGCTGCTCTGAGCCTAGATGTGTCGGGTCCACAGCCTCAGAAACTGTTCTCCTCAAGATGTGCACATTGACGGGTAAAGGTTGAAAAAAAACACTGATCTACAGAATAACATTAAAACTCATCCAGACCTCTCTCACACATTTTCTGAGTATTTTACAAACACGTTGTAACGGTAGAAAATGCAGAAGCAGCCTTTAAATGCAAGTGATGTCATCTTTCATTACATTGGTCCAGAGCTGCACGTCATTCCAGACTCACTCAGTAAATCTACAGAAAGTCAAACCTCCTACTAACACTAACATTATTCTCCTGATAAACAAACCAATGTCTGCTGTAGCAATTATTTGCTGTTCTGTTCAAAACACACAATGTGCCTTTTAGAGTCTACAATAGGATGCTTCTTTTAGTCAACCAGCTTTGGGCAGCAGGCTTTCAGGAACAGTTTGAATGTGCAGAAAAATGTACGAGGCTATTTCACATACTCCATGCACGTATTTGTAGTGAATAGCACCATTATACACGGCACCCTTTACATCATCTCCTTACCTACTGCAGGAATACGTCCGAATGTCACTTATTTTGAAGCAACTGGTTCTATTTGCACGTCCAGAAGTCGATTTCTCCAGCCAAATGTTCCAGCCTATGACTTCAACTCAGTGTATTCTTTCCCTCGGCGTCTTCAGCCAAAGCGGAGGTAATGAAGTGTCTTGAAATATTATTTAACATCGACCTATAAATGATCTAGTCTAAAGCATTCAAAGAAAATTCTGGGCTGAGAATTTAATCCAGTCTTGAGAACTCAAGCAATCACCACATGTCCTGCAAATCCACAGCTCCCCATTCTTAACACATTCACAACATCCTGCATCCCTAGCAATAACCCTTGCCTATCCCATTCATCATTCTCCTCCTGCCCTGCATCATCATTGAAAATGGACAATTGTACAATCAGCCCTCTGCGCAAAACATTTGCACAAAATGACACTTTGGTCATATCAAACTCACTCTGAATAAACATGATGACATCAGCAAACCCTTTCAAAGAATAATACTTCTCCTCCTCACACACTCCCCACCTCCTCATCCACCCAAAATCCAATGCCAACAAATGTTTGAAATTAGAACACCTACTCAGCTTTGTTAAAGATAACACGGAAACACTTTCACTCGTGGTTGAGCATTGCTGCAGCTAAAGAGAGTTTTTGGTAATAATACCAAGATCCGTTCTCAGGAATAAAATATGCTTGCACACCCACCCACAAGGAATAGAAAAACTAACGATAAGCTGCAGGAATGCACTCCCCCTACAATAACATGCATCTTCTTTCAGACCACACCACTACCACTTGTACCATTCACTCTGTTCTTCCCTTGTTTTCTCCCTCACATTTGTCCTGACCTCTTCTACCATCCACTGTTTCCCCAAATTAGTTAAATTTAATATTGTCATGTCTACCGAGGTACAGTGAAAAGTTACGTTGCAAGTATACCCACCTTCACCAGCTCTGACACCTTGTTCCATACACCCACCGCCCCTCAGGTGCCCCCCAATTTCTCCCTCTATTCTTAAACCCACACACTCCCCCTTTAGACTCTTCTACCCTGGGTAGACAACTGTGGCCATCCACCCTATCGATTTTATAAACCTCCATAACTCATGCCTTCCAGACCATTCAAATCTCCTCTGCACAGTCTCTAGGATGCTGGCTGGGATGGAATACAAGGAGATAAGGTATTGGTTTATTATTATTATCAAGACAAACCTGTTGTGCATGGTTTTCATGCAAATTATCCATACACAAGTACAATCAAGCCATACATGAGCATGTACAATAGTCTCGTATAAAGTTAATAAAGTCACTTTTTTTATTAAACCAGAAATATCAAAGCCTGAAATTCAACCATCACTGGGAGCAATTCAGATGAACAGCATACATGCCAATCATTATCTTGGCAACTACAGCTGCGGCTTCTCATTCCCTTGAAATCGTCCACTGATCATATTAATGTTGTTTGTAGTTTATACACTTTAGTTGAAATCATGTTGAATAGAAACCACAATAGCAACACTAACAGACAGAGCGGCAAAGTATGGTGTATGGTGTGCTCGAGTCAGAAGGAACTGCATATGCCAGTTTACAAAAAATGAAACAAAGTGCTGGAGTAACTCAGCAGGTCAGGCAATGTCTCCGGATAACATGGCTAGGTGATGGTTCGGGTCAGGACTCTTCTTCTGTCTGAAGAAAAGTCCTGATTCAAAATGTCACTTATCGTGTTCTAAAGAGATGCTGCCTGACCGCTGAGTTACTTAAGCACATTGTGTCTTTTTTTAAATGGCAAGCTTGCCTTCATTGGTCATAATGAATATTGGGATACATTGGAGTACTGAATATAAAAGTCAGCTGTATAAAACGTTTGAAGGTACACAAAAAAGCTGGAGAAACTCAGCAGGTGCAGCAGCATCTATGGAGCGAAAGAAATAGGCAACGTTTCGGGCCGAAACCATTGTTCAGACTGATAGGGGGGTGGCGGGGAGAAGTTTTGTAAAACTTTGGTTAGGCTGCCTTTGGAGCATTGTGTGCAGTTCTCGTCACCCCATTCCAGGAAGGATGTGGAGGCTTTACCACAATGCTGCCTGGATTAGAGAGTATGAAGGAGTTTTGTGCAGATTGCTCACCTTGACATTCGCTTTCAAATGTACGAGAGGTTTTCCAGCTAAACTCCCTACTGTTCCAAACTCTCCATCCCCTCATGGCTACACACGTCAACAGCTGATGGGACAGGGCAAGTTAGGGTCGGGAGTGTTACTTTAGATGGATTTCGATGTGTATTGTTGACATGGGAATAGTCATTGACCGAGGAAACTGGTGTAGGATAGCTAGAAGTTTGCTGAAACAGGAGTGGAATTGGATGACTGTACGGAAGCAGATAGTGCAGGGGTTCCCAAACGTCTTCGTTCCGTTTACCCCTGGCAACTTTAATAGCACATAACAATGTTATTTCACTTATTTATGAACAACTAATGATGAACAGATACCAGAACCAAAGTCAGTCAATGAGAAAAAATATGTATAAATCCACAATCAACACATTTACCCCTTGTGTAGGTGAAATTTACCCCAGGTTGGGAACCCTTGAGATAGTGCCATGTTTATTGATGGTGCGGCTATATGGTCCAAAGTTCACTGTGACATCCCGGTCCTGAGCAGTCAAATTTAATAAATGGCAGATCCAAAAGGGGTGGGGATGATGACAAGAAAGTGACTTTGCCTTTTTTTTTATATTTTGAGGATAGATCAGTTAGACAAACAATCTGACAATCAAGAATTAAGTGCGGTTTATTGTCATTTTGTCCCGAAATGGAACGATTAAATTCTTACTTGTTCCGTTTCTGGATAGATGACAATAAAATGGGTAGAAAGAGATGAGGAAGAGATTTGTTGCACCAGAATTTTAGACGATGTTGGTGAAGGACCAATTGTAGACATGAATTCGGAAGGGATATAAAATCCTGGAGGACATCACGTGGAGGGGAAATTGAAGGCAAACTGACTTTAGCTTTGCCACACCCAAGATCCACTAATTTAATACTTCCCTGGCCATTTCTAATCAAGGGGCCCCATCCAAGCAGAGCCTTATTTCCCACTAAACGTCCTATTCACGTAATTATCCAATGTATTTTAAATGTTTCTGTAGTACTTCCGGAAGTGGCTGCGCTGCCTTGCAGCTGCGGCTCGCCTGCAGTCCGGTTTGTCTTTTTTTGTTGTTTTCTTTTGTCCTGTTGTTACAGTTTATTTTGGTTTATTTTAGTTGTGTATGTGTGGGGGGGGGTGGGAGGAACACGTTTTTGACTCTTCCTTCGAGGGGGGGTGCGACCGTTCTTGCCGTATCCCCCGTCTCCGTCTGAGGCCTATCGCGGAGCTGGTGGCCTCCAACTGGGACCGACCTCGAGGCCCTGGAGGCAGAGCCAGGATTTACCAACGCGAGGCTGGCCGACTTCGGGGCTGTAGTGGCGTTGCGACCCAACTTCGGAGCCTCGGCCGCGGGCCAGTGGATGACATCATCATCGGGAGCTCACAGGTCACAGGTTGGTGACCTGTTTTTCCGGAGCTCCCTCAACAGCAGCTTCGCCCGCTGGACTGGAGGGTGGCAGCTTTGACCGCCCCAGGACGCGGAGTTTGAACCGGCCCGTTCGCGGAGCTCGGATTCAGCTGCGGGACTTGCTTAACATTACCCGGCGGGGTCACAACATCGGAGGCCTGGATCGCCTCAGCGCAGAGGGAGAGCAAGGAGGGAAGAGACAAGGACTTTGGGATTTTTGCCTTCCATCACAGTGAGGAGGTGCCTGGTGAACTCACTGTGGTGGATGTTAAAACTGTGTTGAGTGCGTGTTTTGTTATTTATTCTATGTTATGACTGTAGGCTAAACCATTTCATTGTACTGAAATGTGCAATGACAATAAAATTGAATCTGAATCTGAACTACCTCCTCCGACATCTCATTCCATATGCCCCACTGCATTTGTGAAAAGTTGCCCCTGAGGTTCCTATTAAATCTTTCCCCTCTCACCTTAAATTTTTGGTTTTTGATTTCCCAATCCTGGGAAAAAAGACTCAGCACATTCCCCTCATGTTTTTATGCACCTCTAAAAGATCATCCCTCAGCCTCCTACACCTTGAGGAATAAGGGTGAGCCTGCCCAACCTCTCCCTGTAGCACTGGCCCTCGAGTCCTGGCAACATCGTGTCAATTTAGTCTGCATCCTTTCCAGTTTAATGGCATCAGGATGAACAAAATAGAACATAATACTCCAAGTGTAGCCTCACCAATGTCTTGTACAACTGTAACGTCAAATCTCAACATCTATACTAAATTTCCTGACTGATGAAGGCCAATGTGCAAAATGTCTTCTTCACAACCATATCTACCAGTAATACCGTTTCAGGCTATGAACTTACATTCCTAGAACCCTCGGCTCTACAATGCTCCACAAGGGGCCTATCATTCATCGTGAATGTCCTAACCTGGTTTGGCTTCCCAAAATGGAACCCCTCACACTTAGTGTCATCTGTAAACTTACTATTCATGCCTTGTGCATTCTCATCCAAATCTCCGACATAGATGGCAAACAGTAATGGGCCAGGAAACCTATGGCCAGGCACACCACTGGTCACAGGCCTCCAATCTCAAAATCAACTTTCCACCACCACCCTCTACTTCCTACCATTAAGCCAATTCTGCATCGAATGTCAAATATTCCAAAGGCAATTAAACTCTTCCAGCAGATCACAATGACCACCATTTACTCCACTTGGCTTTCCACCTGCCTTTTGCAATCTACAAATTCCTCCTTGTCCTGGAACTGATCTAGCTCCCTGAGAAGGCATGCAACAAATCAAGGAGAGCTGCCAACTTATTCCTTACGTTTACTATCTTCTTTGAAAAGAACCTAATGACATCTAACCCAGTTGTATCCAAGCTTAATTTGTACACAAGAACTCGGCTCCTCCCAAATGGATAAATATCAATTTAACAGAATGGAAGCAATTTCAGTTCATTAAACAACTTTATTAGTTGAATCATTTCTGAAGTAAAACAGCCCAGTTTCTTATGGCTTTCAATGTGGTTTAAGCTGGGTAATTATAACATCTCAAGTACATAGAACAGTGCAGTACAGGAACAGGCCCTTGGGCTCATGATGGCTGTAACAAGCAATGTGCTAAATTAAACTAATCTTTTCTGCCAGCACGACTCCTCAATTCCCTGTATATTCATATGCCTCTTAATCACCATGATCCGATTAGTTTCCACCATCACCCCCAGCAGTGCGACTATGGCACCCACCAATTTGTGTAAAAATAATTGTTCCACACACCTCTTTCAAACTTTCCCCCTCTCATCTTAAAGCAATGCCCTCTAGTATTTGACTTTTCCACCCCGAGGGAAAAGATTATGACCGTCTACCTTAACTTCTACAAGGTCTTCCCTCAGCATCCACCACTCCATAGTAAACAATCCCAGATTGTCCAACTTCTCTTTATAGACAATACCCTTTGAATCTGGACAAAATCCTGGTAAACCTGCACCCTCTCCAAACCCTCCATATCCTTCCTATAAAGGGCAACCAAAAGTGCACACAATCTCCCATATGCGGCCTAACCAAAGTTTAATAAAGCTGCAACATGACTTTGTGACCCTTATTTTCAATGCCCCAATCAATGACGGCAAGCATACAATACGCCTTCTTTATCATTCTATCCCCCTTTTACAACATTCTGCCATTGACCTCCTAAAGTGGAACACCTCACACTTGCCCAGATTAAACTCCATCTGCTATTTCTGTGCCCAGATGTGCAACTGATCCAAATCCTGCCGCACGCACCTCATGACCGCTTTCTTCACTGTTTGCCAATCAGCTGTCTACAAACTTACCAACTAACCTACCATTTTCATAGAAGTTATTTTTCATATATCACAAAACAACAGTGCACAGCACTGATCCCTACAGAAGGGGTTGGACAGGCTAGATGCAGGAAGATTGCTCCCGATTTTGGGGAAGTCCAGGACAAGGGGTCACAGCTTAAGGATAAGGGGGAAATCCTTTAAAACCGAGATGAGAAGAACTTTTTTTCACACACAGAGTGGTGAATCTCTGGAACTCTCTGCCACAGAAGGTAGTTGAGGCCAGTTCATTGGCTATATTTAAGAGGGAGTTAGATGTGGCCCTTGTGGCTAAGGGGATCAGAGGGTATGGAGAGAAGGCAGGTACGGGATACTGAGTTGGATGATCAGCCACGATCATATTGAATGGCGGTGCAGGCTCGGGGCCGAATGGCCTACTCCTGCACCTAATTTCTATGTTTCTATGACTACCACTGGTCACAAACCTCCAGCCTGAGTAAAACCTTTCCACCACTTCCCTCTTTCTTCTACATGTAAGCACATTTTGAATCCAAACTACAAGTCACTGTGGATCCCATGCATCTTGATTTTTGAGTTACTCAACCATGACAGGCCTTGTCAAATGCCTTATGAAAGTCAATGTACACGACATCCGCTGCCCTACCCTTATCAAAATCACTTGTCACTTTGAAAAAACTCAATCGTTTGTAAGACATGACCCGCTCCATACAAGGCCATGCTGACTGGCCATTCGCCACCAAATACAAATCCTATCAAAATCCTCTCTAATAGCTTCCCTGCCACTGATGTGAGACTCGCCGACCTTTAAATATCCCAGATTATCTCCTTTTTTGCTTCAAAAGGAACAAAAGAACAACACTGGCTCCTCTCCAACCCTCTGGCACCTCACCTGAGGCTAGAGAGGATACAAAGGTGTTTGGCAAGGCTCCTGCATTCTCTTTCCTCTCCCACGTACCTGGATCCCATCAAGCCCCGGAGGCACCCACATTAATGCTCTTTAAAGACACAATGCCATTTCCTTCTTGATGTTAAAATGCCCTCACATATTTGAATGCCCACCAATCAGTACACACTTTTAGAAATAAATAAATACATGATTGTGTTGTTGCTTTGTAACCTAGTACACAACTATTTGCTTTTCTATCACATAATCATGGCCTTAAGGGGACTGTGTCCCAACAGCAAGATCTTTTACTTTTGCAACAGACTTCAAATCTGTAGCATGACCATATGCATGTCATTGAAATAAATCGGCAGTGGGCCACATGAGTGGCAGTGATGTGGGGGTGGGGATAAATTTGTGATTTGGGGTTAACTGTGTGTATGTATGTATAGTCTCCGAGAATGTCGGATGGTTATGTAAGTATCGTGTATTGTATATTTATTTTTCGAATAAAGTCTATTTTGATATTTAAAAAATAATAATTAAAAAAATCCCATTATTCAAATGAAACAAAATTCAGGTGGGTTTAAAACAAGGGTTTAGAGACACAGGCATTTTCACTGTACCTCTGCACACATGACAATAATAAACTTAAACAGACTCGGACCTTCATGCTGAATGAGCAGTGAATGGATTGAAACTGGCCAACTCAATACCTATGCCAAGCCACAGAACATGACGATTACTGTCACTTTCTCACTCCCTCAGCACCATTACTCACATAAATCCCCATGTTATTTGCAAGGCCATTCCCCACCGCAAATATCCAGTTCTTCACTAAAAGCAGTCAGTTGCAACGGCCCCAACAAAGTAGACAACAGTGCACCACTAGTGTTCTACTTCAATCTACAAATCACCTGCTTCAGTAAGAAAGCAAATTCTTAATCCACGGGAGCCACATTTCAAGGAAACAAAATGATTCGGCTTCTGTCTGATCTTTTACTATACTTCATCACCGAACCGTAAAGGGCGGTAAATCATTTCTATTGATTATTACATGCCAGTGCATCTGTCAGTTGCTCAGGATCCTACATTAGTTAAGAGTTTGCCTGACCTGGACAAATGCCATCAAACCAGAGCATGTTCCAGGAAGACAATTCACCAGACAACCAGTTTATTGCACCATGTAATTTTCAGTGAATTAAGATCATATATTAAAACAAAGATCTTGTCAGTGTGATGGTTAGTGCCACGTGTGTTAACAGCAGCCACCTCATTGAATTCACAATGTAAAAACGAACTGTTCTGCACAAAACACCAATGATTTTTAATTATTTTTAATCCTTCATGGTAAAATTTGGGGTTGGTCTGGTGATAGATTGGATGACACTTCTGATTTTAAACACCAATAAGGTTTCTAAAGATGATTGAGCATTAAGTGAATTTAGAAAATTTTGAGAACACTAAATTCAACAGCAGAAAATGTATAAGAAAATTAGTATAGTATTGAGAAAGCTGCTAAAATCTACAAATGCCCAGTTAATAATGTACAGTTGACAATTGACTAACGTCTATTACAAACCCACTAACTCCCACAACTATCTCGGCTACACTTTCCACCTTGCTTCCTGCAAAGACTCTCTCCCCTACTCCCAATTCCTACGCCGCATCTGCGCCCAAGATAAGGCGTTCCATACTAGAACATGTGTGATCATAGTTGAGGCCCTCATACGCATCTTCTCGGTACCCTGCAGCACCTCCCTTGCTCCCCCACCCCCGAGTCGCAACAGGGACAGAGTCCCCCTAGTCCTCACCTTCCACCCCATCAGCCGTTGCATACAACACATAATCCTCCCGACATTTACGCCACCTCCAATGGGATCCCACCACTAGTCACACCTTCCCATTTCCACCCCTTTCCGTCTTCCACAGAGACCGTTCGCTCCAACTCCCTGGTTAACTCGTTCCTTCCCACCCAAACTACCGCCTCCCCAGTTACCTTCCCCAACAACCGCAGGAGATGCAACACTTGCCCTATACCTCCCACCTCGACTGTCCAAGGACCCCATTAGTCGTTTCAAGTTAGGCAGAGGTTCATTTGCACCTATTCCAACCTCATCTACTGTATCTGTTGTTCAAGATGTGGACTTGTACATCGGCGAGACCAAACGCAGACCGGACGATCGTTTCGCTGAACACGTTCGCTCAGTCCACCTGGGTCTACCTAATCTACCGGTTGTTGAACCGTTCTTTGACCTTTCTGTCCTAGGCATCCTCACTGTCAATGAGGCTAAATGCAAATTGGAAGGACGGCATGTCATATTTCACTTGGGCAGCTTACAACCAGCAATATGAATATTGATTTCTCTAACTTACAAGTAACCTTTGCAATCCCCCTCTCTCCATCCCACCCCCACCTGTCGCACCAGCTTCTTGTTCTCACATAGCAAACAGCTAACAATGGACGGTTTCCTTTATCATCGTTACTTTGTTGCATATATGTCACTCATTGTTCTTTATCTCTCCACATCACCGTTTATCTCTCATTTTCCTTTCTCCTGCCTCAGTCTGAAGAAGGGTCTCGACCCAAAACGTCACCCATTCCTTTTCTCCAGAGATGCCTGTCCCGTTGAGTTACTCCCACATTTTGTGTTTATCTTTGGTTTAAACCAGCATCTGCATTTCTTTGTGTAGGAAAGAACTGCAGATGCTGGTTTAAATCGAAGGTAGACACAAAATGCTGGAGTAACTCAGCGGGACAGGCAGCATCTCTGGAGAGAAGGAATGGGTGAACGCTTCGAGTCGAGACCCTTTTTCAGCATTTCATTCCTATACACTAACAATTGAAAGGAGTTGTTTTGGATGGGGATTATATTTGGTCTTAATGAGTACTTCACATCAATTTTCACCAAGGTGAACGACGTGGATAATGTGAGACCAGAGAGAGGTACATTGATATTCTGAGATGTCGACATTGAAAAGGTGATGGTGCTTGCTGCCTGGTAAAATATCAAGGTGGATAAGTATCCAGGAGGTGATGGAAACAATCCAGGATACAGAGGGAGGCAAGGGAAGATTTTACTGGGATCTAAACAGAGATCTGTGTTTTCTCATATCCACAGGCAAGGTACCCAAAGAGTGTAGAATAGCCAATGTTGTCCCTTTATTTAAGATGGACAAACCAGGGAATTATAGACCAGTGAGCCTTGCATCACTGGTAAGGAAAATGCGAGAGAAGATTCTTAAGGACAGGAGTTACTCGCATTTGTAAAAGCACGGACTTATTATGGATAAGCACCATGGTATTGTGGGTGGAAGATCCTGTCTCACTGATCTGATCGAACCATGTGAGGAAATGAACAAGACGATTGATCAGTGTATGGAATGGATGACGTCTGCATGGTCTTTGATAAAGTATTGGACAGGGTACATCGTGGAAGGTCGGTTCAAAAAAATGTAGTCACATAGGGTCCACAGTAATTTGGATACAAAATTAGCTTAGTTATAGAAGACAGAGGATAGCATGGAGAGGTATTCAGAAAAGAAACACAACCAAGTTACAGTATTTGGTAGTCAAATGCATATCATGCTCCATAAATTTGTGCATTGACATGGTTTTGTCTATTACCGTCTCCAAAGGCCACCCGTCATGTTGATTATTCCTTGTAGGTTTTCACCCAGCAAAGCTTGCTCGGACCTCCTCGATCAAGACGTCATTCAGTGAATGCCGTATAGTAGCTGGGGTGCAATGGCTGCCCAATGTAAAAATAACCCAGGTACACACTACTTCCACTCAGACCATCTCAACAGTGGTGGGCAGGAATGCTGCTCTGCTATCAAAGTCTAGGAATTCCAATACTTTAGCATCACTTGAGTGAATCATGACTGGCAAGGGAGGGCTCGTTTAAAGAATGGGTATACCTTCGCCAAGGTCAAACATAACGACCATTATTACCGTCACAGTGTGAGCTGCATGATTGAGTTTGAGTTAGTCTGGAGGCTCAGCCACTACCTCAGTGGTTGCCTTGTGATTCTTCGACTCACTAACGCAGAACCAACAAGCTATGATCAATAGTGCGTATAGACCAGCTGCTGACGTTTTTCTAGGAGCTGAGGACATCGACTGTGAACTTTCACTGAAAGGAAAAAATATTCTCCTAGGCAACGTCAATGCTTGGGTGCAAAAGGATGTAACCGTGCTGTGAGGTGCGATTGTCAAGGACAAATTGTTGAAGGCATTTACATCGAGGAAGTTTCTCTCCACCATCTCCGCTTTGGCACCATTGATGCAGACAGGGGCATGTACACCAGATTGTTTCCTGAAGTCACTAACTAGCTCCTTCATCTTGCTGACTGAGGGAGAGCTTAGTATCTTGGCATCATGTTACTCAGTTCTTTATCTGCTTCTCATCATTCCCATTTGCCTCTTGCTGGTTTGAAATTCTGTCTTCTCTTCACAATGTCACTGTATTGAAGCAAAGTTCCAGACCTGTGAGAATCATTCCCCCGCACAATCCTTTCCCAGTGACTGCTCTCTCACCTGTTCTAAACAAACTCTATTTTCCAGTGTTAAGTAGCAGCTTCACAACTTTTCTATGACCAAAATATGCTATAACCTGCCCAATCTGATTGGAATAAGTGGTTTTGATGCAAATGATCCATTGCGTCTCTCAATCTGGCAGTGTGGTTCAGTAGTCAAACACTTTGACTACTCTTCCAGGCGAATGGACCACTCATATGCCAAGTTTACCAACACCCCTCCAACCCTTTGTCATCAAAAAATTAATACATTTCACACCTAATTTTTCTTCCAAGCTATGCCATTTTATATTAAATTTAGTCTGGCACTGATGAGATTTTTTATGTACCTCAATTTGCAGCCATTTGGCTGCCTCTTCAGGCTCACTTATTCCTCTGCATTGTTACCATCCAGAATTCTGACCCGTTAATAATCAGATTCAGAGCCCAGGATGTTAATACAAACCAAAATATAATTGTCTGAATTCCAAAAAAAACAATCCTAGGACTTGCTACAGTACTTCCAACCAAATTTCCCTCGGATTTCATCTTCCAACACGAATTTCCCTTCTCTATGCTCACTGCTTCTGGGTAGAACCAAAGGTTTGGAAGTTTTGGACAAATGCAGAGTCACATGTAACTGCTTGTGAAATAAGCAGAAAATAAAAATCAGGGGGGATGGGGGGGACAGACGATGACTAGATAGATAGCAATTTTTCTACTTTATTATTCTTGCATTTTTAAGATTCCCCATTTGTGAGCACTCTCCTAGGTCTTGGCAATGGGTCTGATGGAAACCGGATATAGTTCTATCGTATTGTATGTGCCATTTATTGATACAATGGAGAAGAATCTCATTCTGCTCCTTGCTTTTAAAAGTATATTCTGGGTCAGGTACAATCAGCAGCTGTAATTCTGCCCACAGATTCTCACAATGGGAAATTATGAATATAAATGTGTAAGGAGGAACTGCAGATGCTGGTTTAAACCGAAGATAGATGCAAAATGCTGGAGTAACTCAGCGGGACAGCCAGCAGCTCCGGAGAGAAGGAATGGATGAAGTTTTGGGTCGAGACCCTTTTACAGATTCATTTATATGATTATTTAAATTATGTTTTGTAAGATTTTCTGGCAGCTGATGAAAGAATAATTAATTTTATCAAAGTTTAAATACTTACCGAAAACTCTGACAGAGTCTTGGAAGTCAATGTTTTGCATATGACCCTTTTTGCTGCTAAGATGAGGCTTCACAACACCACAGTAAGTACTCTGTTAAAAATGTGCAAGGTGACACAGCAATAAAACAAAGGATGAAAATAATTTCTCTCATGGTGGAAAAATATAGGTTTGGAATATCAGGACTTTCAATAAATAATTGATGCAAGCAATGCGAATGACCAGGAGGTATGATGCACAGATGAAGTACAGATTGGCAGCCCAGTCATGCTTGGCAGTCTTGGTCAAGCCAGCCACACCCAGCCCACACAGACGGAAAGTCACACCCAGGGAATATGACCTGCTAATAAGATGGTCAGATTGGCACCGACATCCTGTCTATCGTTTTCCCCTGAGACACTGCTTCCTGAGGGTTTATCTCAAAGAAGGAAAATGAGGCATTTGTTAAATGGTGAAACAGGAAAGTAGAAATTGAAAAATACACCCTTCTGGTTCTCAATAGAGAACTGTCTTTTCTGACTGCCTGACAGCTTTCGAACACCTACACAATTCCCTGCAGACCAGCAACTGTACACGATATTGACACGCTGCTACAGCAGTGACCTGTTTATGGTCTATTTTAATTTGAAAAATTATTTTAAAAGAATAGTTGAGCCAATATTACAAAGAGGATAAAGGCAGCATATTTTAAATTATGAACCCGACTGAGATTCCCAGGAACGAAGAGAACTTAGAGATATACACAATGTGATTCTAGGGATGAGAAACACTCGTCACCCGAGGATATCAGAAATTCTGACATGTCTTTTCTTACAGCAAGATAGAGATCAGAGGCGTAGAAAATGGTGAAGGAAGAATGACTATTTTCACTAGTTGCAGGTCTACAACTAGAAGGGAATATTCTGAAGATCAACATAAAATAATGGAGGGCAGGGTTGACGAATGCATTGTGAAGGGTCATTTGTGATTTTATTTTAAAACCTATCTAAAACAATGGGGGAAAGCAGAATTTTTAATATCTTTCAAAAGCAAATTGGAGAAACAACTGATCCTCATTACATATGCTGGTCTAGATTTTAACAATATTGGCATGTAGTATTAATAGTCTCTCTCCCTCTCTGTGCAGGATAAGGGCAGAGGAATGAACATAAGAGAAAATACTTCATGAATAAATGAATAATAAATGTTCTTTTCTCGGATGGTCGCTTACTTTTATAACAAGATGTCAGCTCATGCAGAAGAAACTATTCATTACACGACACACAATTCAGTTGGACAGTGTTTAGTGTTAGGTAAGAGTATTTATCGGGTCATCTTTCAAAACTTGGGTTGAGTGGTAGGTGATAGATTTTGTTGATATTTTGTCCCTCATCTAGCCTAAGGTTTTTCTCACCTCTCTTGGGTTCAGCTCAAGACTGCAAGACAATGCAGAGTTGTGGATGCAACCAAGTCCATCACAGAGACTGGTCTATCCCCCTCCAATTGACTACAACTGCACCACGCTGCCTCAGGAAAGCAACTAACAATCAATCAAGGGCCACTCACGCCCTAGTAATTCCATCTTCTTCCCTCTCCTGTTGGACAGAAGACACAAAAGCTTGAAAACATACCACCACATTCATGAACAGCTTCTTCCCTCTGTCACACTACTGAATGGTGCTCCTATAGAGTGATTTCACTAAAGGTCACTGGAGCGTAGATCCGCACCCACGTGACCAAAATTCTCAAGTGGAGGACACTCGAGGGTTCGGTACATGTTAGTGGATGGGAAAAAACGCATTTTCCCACCCGTTAAAAACCATAGAAAACGGCGAGGTTGTGAGCTGCAATTTACTGTGCCAGTCGGGGTGACCGTGAGGCACAGCTACCTAGATTTACAGGGGAAAAAAAAGATAGCAAGTAAGGTAAATTCAAGAGGGAACTGAAGGTGCCAAACCGGCGGAAATGAACAGCCGACATTTGCCGTGGATATTTACAGGTCCAAAATATCGGGAATTATCGCGTTTGCTCGCTGAATTTAATCAAAAGTAAGTTAATAATGCCTTACTTTTGATGAAATTCAGCGAGCAAACGCGTTTTTTCCCATCCACTAACATGTACCGAACCCTCGAGTGTCCTCCACTTGAGAATTTGTCACGTGGGTGCGGATCTACGCTCCAGTGACCTTTAGTGAAATCACCCTATTAGGCAAGGATGACATTCTGATTTCCCAACCTACCTCATTGCACCTAGTGCTTTTAAAAACAAATCTGCACTTTCTCTGTAATTGTAAAGCTATAACTCTGCCACATTAAATTCTGCACTCTGGTATATTTCTCTTGCAGTACCTGTCGTATTGTATATGGCTTGATTGCACATAAACAAGGTTTGTCAATGTGTCTTGGTGCACATGACAAGAATAAACCAAGGCAATAATGATGGTCTGATAATCGTCAAAGGCACTTCATATCTGGACAGTGTACCAAGGCTCAATGAAACACTTAGCTATCTTTCTCTGTCAATAATAATTAATGCAAGATTAATAAATACCTTCGCCATTTTGATCAACCGTTCCAGAAGATAGGTTCCAGAAAACCGGGAGGTTAGATCGCATGGGATCCAAGGAGGGGTAACTCAATGCATTGAAAATTGACTCCATGGAATGAAGCAGAGGGTGATGGTGGAAGGTTTTTTTTCGGACTGAAGGCCTGTGACTAGTGGTGTGCCTCAGGGTTCGGTGCTGGGTCCGTTACTGTTTGTCATTATTATCAATGATTTGGTTGAGAACATACACAGCAAGATTAGCAAGTTTTCTGATGATACAAAAGTGGGTGGTTTTGCAGAGAGTGAAGGTGTTATAGAGCAGAGGGATCTAGGAGTATAGGTGCATGGTTCCTTGAAGGTGGAGTCAGTGGTAGGTCAGGTGGTCAAAAAGGCTTTTGGCACATTGGCCATCATCAGTCAGAGTATTGAGTATAAAAGTTGAGTGGTCATGTTGCAGTTGTATAAGACGTTGGTGAGGCCGCATTTACAGTATTCTGTACAGTTCTGGGCACCATGTTATAGGAAAGATGTCAAGCTGGAAAGGGTACAGAGAAGATTTACAAGGATGTTGCTAGGGCTAGAGGGCCTGAGCTAGAGGGAGAGGTTGAGTCGGTTGTATTCCTTGGAGTACAGAAGAATGAGGGGTGATTTTATAGAGATGTATAAAATCATGAGGGGAATAGATCGGGCAGATGCACAGTCTCTTGCCCAGAGTAGAGGAATCGAGGACCAGGGGACATAGATTTAAGATGATGGGGAAAAGATTTAATATGAATCTGTGGGGCAGCTTTTTCCACACAAAGGGTGGTTGGTGTATAGAATAAGCTGCCAAAGGAGGTAGTTGAGGCAGGGACTATCGCAACATTTAAGAAACAGTTGGACAGGTACACGGATAGGACATTCCTGGTGATCACATTTTGACAATTCCACTCCATCGCAGAGTTGGACAAGGGTAGATTAAAACACTGCCTGCAATTCCACTTCCCTACAAAAGACTATTCTGGATATTGGGATTGTTATGAGAAGAGAGCTTTTCTGATAGTGGCTCAAGCTTGTACTTTATCCATGTCCTGCAGTCATTGTCTATCTTACAATAAATAATGTCACAGATTTGGCAACTTTTCCACGATTATTCACTTTAGATGGGTGTTTAACTATTAAACAGGCATACAGATATGCAGAGAATGGAGGGAAATGGATCACATGCAGGCAGATGAGATTAATTTATGCTTGGTGTTATGCTTGGCACAGACAGTGGGCCGAAGAGCCTGGTCCTGGTCCTTGTTCTATTGCAAATGTTACATTTGGATTGCAATTCCTCCCAAATCATTACTGGCCTCTTACTAGCTAGGCCAATACCATTATTTCACAATTTATAATCAGAGTGTGGCATCCTATTTTTTTTTTTGCCCGTAGCATAATATGCCAGAGGATCTCATTATTTCCTACTCTTCCTCAGTTGCTTCATCAGATTCAATCATTCTCTTGACCAATTGCTGCATAGCCATCAAGTACCGAGGGAGTGATGTGCAGAGATATGGATAAAGAAGGGATTTTGCTTTTTTTAGTTTATTGGTAAGGTTTCCAATGAGGTAGATGGGAGATCAGGATCGCTCTCGAGCTAGTGAGAGGACCGTTCAGCTGCCTAATAACAGCTGGGAAGAAACTGTCCCTGAAGTTCGTTTCACACTTCTATGCCTCTTGGGAGAAGGAAGAGGGAGTAAGCTCTTCTGAGCGTCAGCTAACCGTTCCCTCCACAGATGCCGCCTGACCTACCGAGTTACTCCAGCAATTTGTTTGCTCAAGATTCCACCATCTGCAATTCCTTGTCTCCTGTAGAGTTTTGCAGACTTCCACAAGATCACCTCCTATTTTTCTAAGCTCGAGAGCACAACACTGGCTCAGCTGTGAATCACATATTGTGAATCAGTCCATCTATGCCATGGCAAGGCCATGCTACATTATGGTACCACTGTGTGTGTGTGATCTTACTCATCAGTAAGTCACCCAGTGTAGAAAGCATTGAGCATCAAAACTGCCACAAAATTGGAGAAATCTCAGAGCAGTCAGATCCATGCAGGGCATTGTCCTGAAAGATCAACCATCCCTTTGCCTCCACAGATGCGGCCAGACCCGTTTTATTACCATTATACATCTTTGATGCCGTTTCCTGGATATAAACTGCAAGAGCAGCATGATGGCACAGCGGTAGAGTTGCTGCCTCACGGTGTCAGAGACCTGGTTTCAATCCCGACAATGGGTGCCGTCTATATGGAGCTTGTAAGTTCTCCCGTTGACCGCGTGCGTTTTCCCCGGGTGCTCCAGTTTCCTCCCACACTCCAAAGACATGTAGGTTTGTAGGCTAATTGGCTTCAGTAAAAGTTGTAACTTTTGATTTTGGTTTGAGTATAGGAGCAGGGAGGTTTTACTGCAGTTGTACAGGGTCTTGGTGAGACCACACCTGGAGTATTGCGTACAGTTTTGGTCTCCTAATCCGAGGAAAGACATTCTTGCCATAGAGGGAGTACAGAGAAGGTTCACCAGACTGATTCCTGGGATGGCAGGACTTTCATATGAAGAAAGACTGGATAGACTCGCTTGTACAAGCTAGAATTCAGAAGATTGAGGGGGGATCTTATAGAAACTTACAAAATTCTTAAGGGGTTGGACAGGCTAGATGCAGGAAGATTATTCCCGATGTTGGGGAAGTCCAGAACTAGGGGTCACAGTTTAAGGATAAGAGGGAAGTCTTTTAGGACCGAGATGGGAAAATCATTTTTTACACAGAGAGTGGTGAATCTGTGGAATTCTCTGCCACAGAAGGTAGTTGAGGCCAGTTCATTGGCTATATTCAAGAGGGAGTTAGATGTGGCCCTTGTGGCTAAAGGGATCAGGGGGTATGGAGAGAAGGCAGAGATGGGATACTGAGTTGGATGATCAGCCATGATCATTTTGAATGGCGGTGCAGGCTCTAAGGGCCGAATGGCCTACTCCTGCACCTATTTTCTATGTTTCTATGTCTGTCCCTAGTGTATGGCATGTGTTAGTGTACGGGGATCGTTGGTCGGCGTGAACTCCGAGGGCTGAAGGGCCCGTTTCCACGCTGTATCACTAAACCAATCTGTAAAGGCACTACCGCACAAATCTCTGGGGCAGAGCAGGACTGAAAGGCGAGATTAAAAAAACAAATGGAAGTGAATTGATCGCAAAAGCCTGCCATAACTAGCTGCCAAAGATATACAAACAATGGAGAAGAGTCCAAAGGCCATATGAAGAGCAGACCTTATCAGGGGTTGCCAGGGCGCTAGAGGATTTCATTGGAACATGAATAACTGCCTGAAAGCGATAAAGCAAGTCTAACAATAAAAACTATGGATGCTGAAAATCCAAATATAAGATGAAATAAGAGACATTCAGCATGCCAAACAACCACTCTCCATAATACTTGCTGACCTGAGAATTTCCTGCACTATCTATTTTTGTTTTCAGAATGAGAGAAAGAGCCTTGTGGAGCTAAGCAGTGCTCTCATCACAGCACCGCAGCTCCAGGTTCAAGCCCTATCCCCGACACCTGGGCACAAACTCATATGACCCACAAATCTTCTTTAGCAGGTCATTAAACCAGTGACAATGGACAATAGGTGCAAGTAGGCCATTCGGCCCCTCGAGCCAGCACTGCCATTCACTGTGACGGTGGCTGATCATCCACAATCAGTACCCCGTTCCTGCCTTCTCACCGTATCCCCTGACTCTGCTATCTTTAAGAGCTCTATCTAACTCTCTCTTGAAAGCATCCAGGGAATTGGCCTCCACTGCCATCTGCGGCAGAGAATTCCACAGATTCACAGCTCCCTGTGCGAAAAAGTGTTTCCTGATCTCCGTTCTAAATGGCTTACCCCTTAAACTGTGGCCCCTGGTACTGGACTCCCCCAACATCAGGAACATGTTTCCTGCATGGTATTAACCTATCCACTCTTCACCCAACTCCACCCCTCCACCCCCCCCCAGACTCTGGAGAATATAAAATACCTTTGCACTATTGTGAAAAACAAGCAGAGGAATGGTTGCTACATGTAGTCAACATCACTTGAACAGTTTAAATAGTTGTTATCCTGGGAAACCTTACCGTACATACATTTTCCACACTTCCTACATTACAATAAATGGCATTTAAAAAGTACTAAAGCACTTAAGACTCCATAAGTTGAGAATTTACAGTATAAATGCAACTGTTTTTCTATTGTGAGGTTTATTGGGGGGTAGCCCCCATCATTGGATGTTGGGGAGATGTGTCTGGATTCCCAAACCACCCAGTAACATTAATCACAAATGAACACTGTAAACATTTGTGACGCTCACTGTGGTTATTTTTTCTGTATTACAAAGATAATTTGTATTTGTTCATGAGATGGGGACATCAATGGAAAGGCTACCATTCATTATCTTTAACTGACCTTGAAAGGAGAAGGTTATGATTCAACCACATAACCACCGCAGGGAATTGAGTAGTATGGATCAAGTGCAGGCAGATGAGATTAGTTTAGGTTGTCAGTGCGTTCAGCACAGACATTGTGGACCGAATGATCTGCTCCACTGAAGAAGGGACTCAACCCAAAATGTCACCTATTCCTTTTCTCCAGAGATGCTGTCTAACCTACTGAGTTACTCCAGCTTTTTGTGTCTCTCCTGTGATGTATTGTTTGTTCTATGAAGGGGTCTGGAATCACATATTGGCCAGAGTGGAATTAGAATGGTAGATTTCCTTCACAAAGGGCGTTGGTGAACATGATGGGTATATATCGCAAAACCACAGCCTCATGGTTACTCTTACTTGCTTCTTTAAATCCTTGCCGAATTATTTGTCAACTGCCATGCATTCAAGCTAGTGTCACCAGGCCATTGACTGCAGACTGGTCCAGTGACCTTGCTACCATACCAGCTTGGAATGGAGTCCAGCGGTCTACACGCTGAAACAATCACCAGTTGAGGAAAGGAGAATAGATTTAGGGTGGCACATAGAAACATAGAAAATAGGTGCAGGAGTAGGCCATTCGGCCCTTCGAGCCTGCACCGCCATTCAATATGATCATGGCTGATCATCCAGCTCAGTATCCTGTACCTGCCTTCTCTCCATACCCCCTGGTCCCTTTTTCCACAAGGGCCACATCTAACTCCCTCTTAAATATAGCCAATGAACTGGCCTCATCTACCTTCTGTGGCAAAGAGTTCCACAGTGGTGGTGTTGCTGCCTCACAAACCCACAGCCTCATGGTTCGATCCTGACTACGGGTGCTTCTTTGAGGAGTTTGTAATTATTTCCATGGTTTTTCTCTGGGTAGTATCACCAGCCCCTAGCAGACTGGTGTAGGATAGAACTAGCTACAGGTGACTATTGCTTGGCATGGAGTCGGTGGGCCAAGGGCCCGCTGAAACAATCAAAGAAAAGGAAAGGAAAAACAATATTTAGAGTGGCACCAGACATAGAAAATAGGTGAAGGAGTAGGCCATTCGGCCCTTCGATCCTGCACCGCCATTCAATATGATCATGGCTGATCATCCAACTCAGTATCCTGTATCTGCCTTCTCTCCATACCCCCTGATCCCTTTAGCCACAAGGGCCACATCTAACTCCCTCTTAAATATAGCCAATGAACTGGCCTCATCTACCTTCTGTGGCAGAGAGTTCCACAGTGGTAGTGTTGCTGCCTCACACCACCAGAGACCCTGGTTCGATCCTGACTACGGGTGCTGTCTGTGAGGAGTTTGTACGTTCTCCATGGTTTTTCTCTGGGTTTCTATAAATTGCCCCTAGTGTGTAGTGTAGGATAGAACTAGTGTACAGGTGACTATTGGTTGGCATGGAATCGGTGGGCCAAGGGCCCAGATTCCACGCCAAAGAAAAAACTAAACAACAATAGAGAGAGTATACCAGACAGAAAATGGAAGGAAAAAACTAACCTTTGGGTACAATTTATACAGCTGCTGGGGAAAAAGGAGATGCTACCACAGGAAATGTTAATGGTTAACTATTCTTTCAGTGCATAAAGCTTTAGTTAAGCCTCGTTTCTGGCATGCAGCTGCTTTAAGTCAACCATGACTGCACAATCTAAAGCAGCACTTAAAATGTCATTCACAATGCTTTTCTCTGCCCTCAACTCTCAAGTTCATCATACAACCATTATTACAATGTCCATTAATAAGGTTCACAGCAGATCATTCCTTTAAAGAGCTGCGTGTTCGGTTTTACAACAAACGAGAACACACAGCAGATGTTTTTGTTTATTCTCCTCTCACCAAGAACCACGAGGGAAAGAAGCCAGTGTAAATACCCCACTGTCAAGAGTGTCGGCGACTTTCAGTCAGATAGCATGTAATTAACGGAAATATTCAAATCACGGCAAACTGCACTGCAGCATCGCAACCAAAATTCTAATCAAATCAGATCTCTTTTTCAACCACTCTCATTGTTCTCAAATCTATTGTAACAGTACTTCATCTACCCACAGACAAGGTCTTGCAATTTAATATACAGCAAGCAGAGGCAAACAAGTGCTTTTTTTTCTTAAAAAGACGATCACAATCCAAACTGTTAATGCACAATCCAAACTGTTAATACAGTTAAATCATTACAGCCCTCCTCCCTCCACAATGATCAGGTAGTGGACGAAACATAGTCAGATCTTTGGAGACACAAGGAAGTGCACATGCTGGAATCCTGACCAAAAGCCAAAGTGCTGGAGGCCCATCTGTGGAGGGAATGCACACACAAACTGGAGGATTCATATTCAGCTTGGGTAACTTACGGCCAAACAGCATGAACATTGATTCCCCCAATTTTAAGTAATAACCCCCCCACCCCAAGTCCTTTCTCATTCCTATGCATATCATTTGTTCCACCTTCTTTCCTTCCTCACCCACCTATCCCCCCTTCCACCCATATCCCTCCCTCTGTTTTGACATTTCATTCCTCTTCCCCCCCCCCCCTCCGACAGCCTTTTATCTCCTTTTCATCTCTAGCCATTGTCACTTTTCCACGCATCTTCAATCACCCCTCCCCAACCTATCCCCCCCCCCTCCCTTTCCAGATTTCTCCCTCCCCCCCCCCCCATTATAATCCGTCTGAAGAAGGGATCTGAACCTTGAGCAAAACACAATATGCTGGAGGAAATCAGAGGGTCAGGCAGCACCTGTAGATGACATAGATAGATGATGTATCAGGGCAGTCTAAGGAAGGGTTCAGAGCTGAAACATCGCCTAATTTCTTTCTTGAAGATGTTCCACCGAGTTCTTCCAACACTGTGCATCATCAAGGACCCACACCATCCTGGCCACACACTCATCTCCCCGCTACCTTCAGGTAGAAGGTACAGGAGCCTGAAGACTGCAACGTCCAGGTTCAGAAATAGCTACTTCCCCACAGCCATCAGGCTATTAAACTCAACTGAAACAAAACTCTGAACATTAATAGACCATTATCTGTTTATTTGCTTATTTATTGATGTTGGTATATATTTATATAATGGTATATGGACACACTGATATGTTCTGTATTCATGCCTACCATATTCTGTTGTGCTGAAGCAAAGCAAGAATTTCATTGGCCTAACTGGGACACATGACAATAAACTCTCTTGACTTGACCGTGTTGAGCTGTGTGCGTGTGTATGTGTATGTGTGTGTGTGTGTCTAGATGTTGGTGGTCTTTTTAACATGCCTTTCCCTGAAGTAGTTGAACATGCTGGCATAAGACCACCTTCATGTGGGCATTCAGCCCTGGGTAATAACTGCTGGCCTTGCCAGTGGTGCCCATATCCTTTGAAGAACAATTGAAAGATATCGATCAGCTAAAATAGGAAGCAAATGGCCTCAACTGGTCCTGGCACAGCATGGTTTTTAAGGTTGTGGATGAGGGGCTGAAGTGCCTGTGTAAAATACTGAAGTATTTCACCATCTTAAAAATGTTGGAAGTACTCAGCGGGTCAGGCAACATCTACGAGAAAATAATTAGGTGACGTTTCAGATCTGAATTCTTCTTTAGACTGCCCCGAAATGTCATCTATGTCATCCACAGGTGCTGCTGGACCCTCTAATTTCCTCCAGTACTTTATGTTTTGTTCAAGGTTCCAGCATCTCTCTCCAAACTAAAAAACAGTTTAGGTGGAGATAGACAGAAAATGCTGAAGTAACTCAGCAGAACAGGCATGTTCCAATGAGTTTCCAGCATTTTGTGTCTATCTTTGGTGTAAACCAGCATCTGCAGTGCCTTCCTAAAGTTTAGGTAGGCTGGGGAGTGATACGAGGAGAATATTCTGACAAAACTTTTCTACTTTTTTTTTTTTTTTAACGCAGCAGGCATGCATTTTCTTTAACCTCAGTCAAAAAGTTACTCTCTTATGGAGCAACATCCGTTTCTGTAACACACACACATACCAGCCTGGACAAACTAAATATTTGCCTTCCTGTCAGGATATATGCTCTAACATTAAGAGAGGAGAGAAAAAAGTGAAACAGCGACGTCATTTTCTTTCTGATAGTGGGTTTGTACAAAACTGTCTAGGGTAATCATGGTAAAGGCATGTAGGGAGATTTAATTATGGTTTATAAAAATTGAGTGCACACAAAGGTCCACATGAACTTGCGTGCAATGTGCGATTTGTCTGCAGTTCAACAGCTGGAGATTCTGAAGCAGCAACATACACTGCAGCTTACCAGGGCTGTTTACTTCAGATAGAGGAGAGCAATAAGCTTCTGCTGTTAATCATTTACCACACAAAACTGTAGTTAATTATAAATCCCTACTCCAATAGCTCTGGTGAAGTTTAACAAATTCACAAAGATTTTTTCCAAGCATGAGGCTGATCTAGTGTACAACTATTTTACACAATCCTCATTCTGAATACCTGTTTCATTCCAAATTATTTAAACGAGCTGTGAAATCTAGGTGTAAAAAAAGTTTAATAAATCAATAAACCAAAACCAGTCTGGATGAGGAAAGGAACTTGCAAAGCATTTGAAGAATGCAAAGTAAACAGCCTTCCTGTGAAAAAGTGTATAAATCTTGAAATCCTGAACCCAAATACCTACTTTTCTTTTAAAACAAGCAATCAGGATTTTTTTTAAAAAGCAGGACATGCAAAAGAAATCTCGCACTGATGTTGTGGACGGTGCAGAACACATACTTGACGATTCCCACAACAGAATGCAACTATGCCAATCCAGGGAGGAGGAAAAATAAAATTGTTTCAAGACAGGAGTATTGAAGGATGGCAACAGCCAACCTTATCTAATAGTATGCGCATGCAGTGATGAAGAAAGAGAAACCAAGCTGAAATAACTTTTAGAATTGAGATCCCATTGACAGTGTTTAGACTGGACTGCGTCACAAAAATGAAGTATGAAATGAACACGTTAAATATATGCAAGTTGGCAGCAGGGTCTGCTTACAATACTTGAAGCGCTCTGGATATCATGGAGTTGTGAAAACTGCCATGTATACTCAAGTACTACAATGAAAATTATTTTTGCAAGCAGAGGAATTAATCATCCATATATCCCACAAAATTCATGATCTCAAAGTTTCTACCTTCCCCGACAACTTATCACGGTGTCTGAAAATATTTCAGACAATGTGTTCCTGTTGAACTGCACTGACTATTAACCCACAGGCATTTGTATAAACATGCCATTCTAGGAAAACACCAGCTATATATTAAGAGAGAGCCCTGAAATCTACTGAAAATTATTTTGTGCTTCTTCACAATAATGACTTTCAAAATCTTTCCTTGGAGAAATTTAGTAACTCACGAGTTTAACAATGTTAAAAATAATTGCAAACCTCTAAGGTCCCTAATGTAATGAATTGATTATCTAATGGTCCCAAATGATAACAGGCCTTTCTTTTCACCACGGTGCTCCCCTGGGTAATGCAGTGTTACACCACAAAGTCACAGTACTTCACCTTCACCCCTTTAACAATGCCTTATTAACAATAGAATGCTCTCCCTTTTTCCTCACAGAGACCACACAAGCTCATTTAAGCACTCCTACTCCCACACTGATCTGTCTCGCTTTGTCCTTCTCAATTGTTAAGCAAACCCAAATCGGAAGAACATAAGTCTGAAGAAGGGTCTCGACCCGAAACGTCGCCTATTTCCATCGCTCCATAGATGCTGCCTCACCCGCTGAGTTTCTCCAGCATTTTTGTCTACATTCGTATTCCACTTGATAAGACACAAAAAGCTGGAGGAACTCAGCGGGACAGGCAGCATCTCTGGAAAGAAGAAATGGGTGACGTTTCAGGTCGAGACCCTTCTAGAAGAAGAGTTACTTCAGCTTTTTGTGTCTACCAGCATGTGCAGTTCCTTCTTACTCATATTCCACTTGGGCAGCTTACAAACATTGTGAATGAGCATTACATTTTCTAATTTCGGATATCCCAATGCACAGTGTTCTTGCCCCACACACACCTTGGCTTCATCAACCTATGTTTATCTTTCTCATCCTTTCACCCTAACGCAAGAGATTTAAAGATCTACAATGCACTTCAATACTTTAAGTCATAGTCTGGTTCCATACACCTCAATGCTTAAATTTAACAAGAGGGCACATCAAGACGCATTGTCACAATTACTGACCGTACTTCTTGAGTCAATGAAATGCAATTTCTTGTACTTTGCACTAGGACCAGAGGTGTGAATATTGATTTCTCTAACTTCAAGTAACCCTTGCTTTCCCTCTCTCTCTCTCTGTGTTCATCCCCCAGCCTAGTCGTTGCACTAGTTTCACTGTTGTCCTGGTGAGTTTCATTGTCTATAACTCATTTTCACCCAGCCCACAGCAAACAATGGACCATTTCCTTGATCATCATTATTGTTTCACATACATTTTTTCTTTGTTCTATATCTCTTTATATCGCTGTCTACCCTTTCCCCTGACTCTCAGTGATGAATAATAATGTTTATTTATATAGCACTTTTCAACAAAACCAGTATTTGAACCAAAGTGCTTTACAGATCAATGCAATAAATCCATACAAATCAAAAAAAAGAGAAAAAGTAAAAAGACACAGAAACAGTACACTATAGAAATCAACATGAAACGTAAGAAGGGTCTCAACACGAAACGTCGCCCATTCTCTCTCTCCAGAAATGCTGCCTGTCCCGCTGAGTCACTCCAACATTTTGTGTATATCTTTGGTGTAACCTTGGCCCGCAACCTTGGCGTGATCTTTGATTCCACCCTCTCCCTTGAGCCTCACATCCGCCATGTCATTAAAACCTCCTTCTTTCATCTCCGCAACATCGCCAAACACAGACCCTCTCTCACACCGCCCGCTGCTGAAAGACTCATCCATGCCTTCATCTCCTCCCGACTGGACTACTGCAACTCACTTCTCCTTGGCATCAGCTCCACCTACATCAACCGACTCCAACTGGTCCAGAACGCAGCCGCCCGACTCATCACCCACACCAAATCCTGCCATCACATCACTCCAGTCCTCAAACAACTTCACTGGCTTCCCATCTCCCACCCTGATCCTCACCTACAAAGCCCTCCACCATCTGGCCCCCCCATATCTCACTGACCTCCTCTCCCCCTACCAACTCTCACGGTCCCTCAGATCCACATCAGCCAGGTCTCCTCTCCATCCACAAGTCCAACCTCCGCAGTTTTGGGGACAGAGCCTTCTCCAGGGCAGCTCCCAGGCTCTGGAACTCCCTCCCCCAACTGATCCGCAATTCCGTGTCCCTCACCATCTTCCAGTCCCGCCTCAAGACCCATCTTTTCACCTCTGCCTATCCTCAGCCCCACGTCCCCCTCCCTTTTCATCTGTGCATTAATTGCCTCATACTGTGTTTTGTATTGAATTCTGTCTTTACTTTGTGTACTAGTCATGTCTCTACTATTTATTTCATTCCCCTTACGTCTTTCCTCTGCCTGCTAAATTTTTGTAAGGTGTCCTTGAGACTCTTGAAAGGCGCCCATAAATAAAATGTATTATCATTATTATTAAACCAGCACCTGCAGTTGCTTCCTACACTTACTCAATTTACAGTCATCACAATAGTATACATTCAGCAACAATGTTTATTTACAAGTGAAAAGACATTTGCAGAGCACCACTAAAGCTGGAAACTGTTGCTGATTTGAGCATGACCACATTATATTTACATTACCGCGGGAGAGGAAAATCAATACTTTAAAAGTCATCATCATCAGCATTCCCTCGGGGTCAAGGATGGCTTACTGCCACTCTGGTTATAAAGAGTGGAAGATGTCTTTGTGTGAATTCCTTTAATGTGGCACTAGCTAGCAAATGCAATAAAGATCACCATGTACAATATTAACAATTCAGAGTACCAGGTAGTGTGCCTACTAGATCCCTTGGAGAACAAATACAAATTCTGCTAACTTGAAGGAGTACACATCAAATATTGCAACATCTCTTCAGGCACTGCGCGCATTAAACAATAAAACATTTCATAGCTTGTAGCTGCGTTAAATAATAATAATTTGACTCGGTTCTGTAATTTTGAAAGAAGGAACCAGGACTGGCAGAATAAACTAAATAGACACTTTCAAAGGGGAGTGCACAAAGGATAAATGACGTCTATTGAAATGAATAAAGATCCTTAGCTTTTAAAAGAAAAATGCAATAGGAGCAGGAGCAGGAGCAGGACATCAGGCCCTTAAAGCCGACCTCACCATGACTGATCTATGCTGGCTTCAGCCCCTCTTGTGCCATTTCCCCGAACCCTCTTATTTCCTGATCTGCTTCCACTTTAAATGCATCCAATGATTGAGCCTCCACAACCCAGCAGGGCAGGTAATTCCACACAACCAAATGTGAATCCACTGTGTAAAAAGGGAGGCAACGAAAGGAAATTATAGACCAGTTAGTTTGACTTCTGTGGCTGGTAAAATTTTAGAGTCAATTATTAAGGATGAGGTGAGTAAGAAAGGACTGGTTTAAATCGAAGGTAGACACAAAATGCTGGGGTAACTCAGCGGGACAGGCAGCATCTCTGGAGAATCGGGTCGAGACACTTCTTCAATATGAGAATTCTTAAGGATGAGGTTTCGGGGTACTTGGAAGCATATGATAAAATTGGCCAGTCAGCACATTTTATGAGGTGATAACAGGCAGGATAGGCAAAGGAGAGTAAATGGAAGTTGTTTACTTGGATTTTCTGAAGGCTTTTAAAAACAAGGATGCAGGCGAGGGCACATTTTCAATATTGTGAGCATTTTTAGGGCCCTTGTCTGAGGAAGTGCTGTGTTTGGAATGATCCTGTGGATGAATAGGTTAATGTACGAGGAACATTTGTAGGCTCTGGCCCTCTCCACGCTGGAGTTTAGAAGGATGAGAGGGGGGGGGGGGGGGGGGGGCGAATCACATTGAAACCTACCAGATGAAAGGCCTAGATAGAGTGGACCTGTAAAGAATATTTACGTTAATGGGAGAGTCTAGAACCGGAGGGCGCAGCCTCAGAAGAAAAGAACATACCTTCAAAATGGAGATGAGGATGAATTTCTTTAGCCAGAGGGTGGTGAATCTGTGGATTTCATTACCGCAGACAGTGGTGGATGCCAAGAAGATGTGTATTTTTAAGGTAGTGATTGACAGATTCTAGATTAATAAGGGTGTCAAAGGTTATGGGAAGAATGTAGGAAAACAGAGTTGAGACAGAAAATATTTAAGAAAGAACTGCAGATGCTGGAAAAATCAAAGGTAGACAAAAATGCTGGAGGAACTCAGCGGGTGAGGCAGCATCTATGGAGAGAAGGAATGGGCGACGTTTCGTGTTGAGATCCATCTACGGACGGCAAATAGATCAGCCATGATTGAATGGCGGAGTAGACTCGATGAGCTGAATGGCCTAATTCTGCTCTTATGTCTTATGGTCTTAAGGGATTCATGACCAAACTGTTTAGTCTCTTGGTGAGAAAACTCTCTCATAATGACATTATGTTAAATCTTTGTAAATTAATCTTTTAAGCCTTTGCTTGGGACATATAGTTCTGGGCACTGTGCTTCAGGAAAGATTTCAAGACCCTGGAGAGGGTTCAGAGAAGATTTAACAGAATGTTATGAGGAAGGAAGATTATTCTCTCAGGGTAGTAAAAATGATGGGGAGAGTTAACAGGAGCATCCAAAGTTCTGAAGTGTTTTAATACAGTAAACCGAGATTGTTTCTTCTGCCAGACGAGGTGGTAATCAGTAGATATAGAACAATTGGCAAAGAACCAAAGGACAAATGAGGACAACATTTCTCCTTCATTGCTGAAATGAATTGTAATGTGATCTGGGAAAATATGGGAACCTAATCAAGAAAAATACACTCATTTCAGCCACTGTAGTTAATCACAGAAGTGAATTCCTTGATCCAAATTTTTTATTTAAAAGTAAGTCTCTGGTAAAAGCCGTTTTGGTTTGGACAAACCCAAGAGTTAGAAAGAGCTTCCTTCCAGGGAATAGATAAAAATGAAATTGCATCCTCCCATGGTTCTAATGCACCCAAAGTATTAGATATAGTCATAGTTGAACAGCACAGAAACAGGCCCCTCAGCCCACCATATCCATAATCAAACCTTTCATCCACCTACTCCAATCTCATTGAACCACATTAAGTGTGTATCCTTCTATGCCTCACCTACTTAAGATGTCTGAATGCCTTTTAAATGCAGCAATTGATTTGATTCTATGTATTCTAGCTGTGCATTCTAGATTTCAACCACTCTGCATATTAAAAAAAAAATTAAAGTCCTTCTTCTCACCATTAACTTATAGCCTCCTTTTGTTTTGATATCCCTACCATTGTAAAAAGATTTTGACACCATCTCAGCTGTCTTCCACCTTCATTCCAGGGAAAGCAAGCCAGCCTATCCAATTTCTCCCATGACTGAAGTCCTCCAATCCTGGCCAATTTCCTCTGCACTCTCTCCAGACCTAATCACATCCTTCCTTTAGTGTGGTGACCAAAACTGCATGCAATATTTCACGTATGGCCGAACCTATGGTTTAACATAACATGAAGGTAGGGACAAAATGCTGGAGTAACTCAGCAGGACAGGCAGCATCTCTGGAGTGAAGGAACGGGTGATGTTTTCGGGTCGAGACGCTTCGCCAGGCATAACATGTCAGACATGTTTGACATAACATCCCAACCCTTATTTCATGCCATCACCATTTAAAACTGTGCGAGGTGTGGGATTCAAGAGCACAAAACAAAAATAAAATATTTAATCTGAGAAATTTCAAATACAAGGATCAAAAGCAAGAGTCCCTAGTCCATACTAGTTACCCAAGACATAACAGCACGCTGTATAGGTTTAATAATCTGTGCATTTGACAACATATTTGATATAAACCATTATTGGTGTGCAGAATAACCCTTTAACAAATAAACTAATATCAATATAATTGCGTATCAATTGAACCATTCTATATACCAAACAATAAAGAAGCCTTAAATATGTTCTTTCTAGTATTTCTCTATTTTACAGCAAAATCCAGAAAACTGATTGCATATACCCTGACCCCCCCCCCTTTCAACATTATTATATTCCAGATAAAGTACAATTTTAACAGTCTCATTCCCCTTCTCCCAATCTGAGATATTTTCTTTAGGTTTTCTATACTCTCTCTTTCTTACACCAATTCCAGAATGCAGATAAAGGCAGTGCTGAGTAACTCAGCAGGTCAGGCAGCACCTCTCGAGTACATAGACAATGTTTGAGACTGAAGATGGGTTCCAACCCGAAACGTCACCTATCCGTGCTCTCAATAGATACTGCCTGGCCTGCTTAGTAACTCCAGCAATTTGTCTTTTTTTGTGAACCAACATCTGGTGTTCCTCGTCTCTCCAGAACACAGATCACTTTTCTAACCCACTGCTAAAAGATCACAAAATTCTTTAAATTCCTTTTCCATTCCTCCTCTCTCCCAACTTCATAAAGCAACTGTTTCCAATTGTGCCTTCACCAATAAGCTCCATTACATGCAATGTAGATTTCCACACACTGGACAGACAAACACAAGGAGTTCAATGCGACATAATGCAAGATATTGTCGAGTAATCATGTTAGAAAGCACTGCAACATGTTATTTGCACTTTTTAAACAACTTCAACAAAAACGTGGAAGAACAGAAGGGGGAAAGGGGGAAAGGAATGTCAGTGTATTCAAACGGCACGCTTAATTTTATATTTGCTGTTTACGTTCTAATGTGGTTTAAAAACTAGGAAATGGCATGCTGCAATCAAAGACAAAAGCAGCGTTTAGGAAATAGGTTTTACTTGTGCAATACCTTAAAGACTTCCGCACTAAAGTTAAAGTTAACCAGTTCACAAACATATGCAAAACCTGCATAGTTGCATTAGGATTGGTAAACATTTTCAGCTCAATGATCTTCTACATGTCCTAGACCCAATTCTAAACGTCTTGGGAGATCAGACATCTTAATGGCAGAGGAACGAAAGTCTCTTACTCTAATATCCTGCATTACTTGCTGCTCCAATTAGCGAAACATCCGGCACAGCAGCACAGCTAGTAAAGCTGCTGCTTCACAACACCAGTGATCCGGGTTTAATCCTGACCTCTGGTGCTGCTGATTGTGTGGAATTTGTACACTCTCCAGTGACAACGTGGATTTTCTCTGGATGCTCTGGTTTCCTATCACATTCTAAAGACATGCAGATCAGTGGGTTAACTATCTACTACAAGGGTTCCCAATCTGGGGGTAAATCTACCTCTGGGAGTAAATTTCGCTTACCCAAGGGGAAAATTTGTTGATTCTGGATTCTGATTCATTTTTTCTCATTGACTGACTGTGTTTGGTTCTGGTCATCTGTTCATCATTAGTTGTTCATAAATAAGTGATATAACATTGTTATTTTCAGGGGTAAACAAAACAAAAAAGGTTGGGAGCCCCTGATCTACAACTCTCCCCTCCTCCCCCCCCCAGTGCATGTAAGCAGTAATATCTGGGGAGAAAAAAGAGCAATTTTTGGGACACATGCTTGATGTGTCAACAGAGCAAGATGCTCACTTCCAGGCTGTATCGCTCTGTCCCAAGTATCATGACACAAGCTTCAATTACATAAAGTATACCAAATTGTACATTAAAAAAAATAGAGCAGTGTTAAATGCTTGACGAAAGATGTTTTCAAACAACAGGAACAAGAAAGTTTGGGAGAGGATTTCATGACCCGAGGGACCAGCCTAAATGTTGAAACACGGCTGGCACATGGTGGAATGAAGGAAGAGAGACAGAACAAGTTGGATGTTTAAAGGAATACATAATTTAGGAGTGTTGCAGAGCTGGAGAAAGTTGCAGAGATAGTGAGGTGATGTCCAGAGTGGAAACGATCATCATTAAATTGAGGTTAGACAAAAAGCTGGAGAAACTCAGCGGGTGAGGCAGCATCTATGGAGCGAAGGAATGGGTGATGTTTCCGCTCTATGATCTTTGGTTGGGGTGGAGGTGGATGTGGGGGCGGGAAGAAGAAAGGAAGAGGCTGAGACAGTAGGCTGTGGGAGAGCTGGAAGGGGAGGGGAGGGAGAAAGCAAGGAGAACCTGGAATTGGAGGTCATAGAAACATAGACAATAGGTGCAGGAGTAGGTCATTCAGCCCTTCGAGCCTGCACCGCCATTCAATATGATCAAGGCTGATCATCCAACTCAGTATTCTGTACCTGCCTTCTCTCCATACCCCCTGATCCCTTTAGCCACAGGGCCACATCTAACTCCCTCTTAAATATAGCCAAGGAACTGGCCTCAACTACCTTCTGTGGCAGAGAGTTCCAGAGATTCATCACTCTGTGTGAAAAATGTTTTCCTCATCTCGGTCCTAAAAGATTTTCCCCTTATCCTTAAACTGTGACCTCTTGTTCTGGACTTCCTCAACATCGGGAACAATCTTCCTGCATCTAGCCTGTCCAACCCCTTAAGAATTTTGTAAGTTTCTATAAGATCCCCCCCTCAATCTTCTAAATTCTAGCGAGTACAAACCGAGTCTATCCAGTCTTTCTTCATATGAAAGTCCTGACATCCCAGGAATCAGTCTGGTGAATCTTCTCTGTACTCCCTCTATGGCAAGAAAGTCTTTCCTCAGATTAGGAGACCAAAACTGTACGCAATACTCCAGATGTGGTCTCACCAAGACCCTGTACAACTGCAGTAGAACCTCCCATACTCAAATCCTTTTGCTATGAATGCTAACATATCATTCGTCTTCTTCACTGCCTGCTGGTCAATGTTCAATCGGCTGTGATGTAAACTACCCAAGCGAAATACGAGGTGTTGCTCCTCCAATTTGTGGTGGGGCTCACTCTGGCCATGGGGGAGGCCCAGGACAAGTGTAGAATTTCCTGCAGTTGCAAGGGAAATTACCACGTGAGGGGGTTTGGGTGGGAAGGGACAAATTGACCAAGGAGTTACGGAGGGAGCGGTCTCTGCAGAAAGCCGAAAGGGGAGGAGATGGGATGATGTGGCCAGTGGTGGGATCCCGTTGGAGGTGGCGAAAATGTCGGAGGACAATCTGTTGTATGTTAAATCAATAAATTGTATCATTAAATGGAGGTACTGTTCAAGCGGGAGCCAGTGTAGTTGAGCAGGAACAGAGGTGATGGGTGGATGGGATTTTGGTGAAAATTAAGACTATGCAGAGTTTTGGATGAGTTTCAGTTAATGAAGGTTGGAAATGAAAATTGGTCAGGCGATCGTAGGTCAGTTCTGCAGATAATACTATTTATCCATATCTACAATAACATTTGATGATCAGATTTTACACAAAAGCTAGTGTCATTTTTAATGATTCTATTGCAGCAGCGTATTGCGGACAGAAACAAAATCAGTATAACAATGCTCTAATTAATCATTTTGAATTGAACAAATGATGGACTGTGTTCAGGATTTGGCAATTCCCCTTCCATTTAACACGAGACATCTGGAGGGATAGTTTCTGCTTTGCTATGAAACGATCCATGAACAAATGGCACAGAGGGTCACAAGGTGAAAGATTAGACTGGAGTTCGGCAAATTCAGCCAGCAGACATCAGGATTTGGAACGCCTACCTGGAAGAGTTGTGGGATAAATGAGGGGTTACAGAAGAGGTGGCCACACAGCCCAGAAAGTATCCAACATACTCCAGCCAATCCTAACACCATCCATCCTCTCTCCACATCACTGTGCTTTGTTTTTTCTTTCAGATATTTATCAATTTCCCCATTGAGCACTGCAATTGAACCACTATTAACCACTCGTACTTAACAAATCCTAAAGTTAGCACGCAGGCACACAAAATTGAGTGCAGGTATAAGAGAACTCTCAGCGCCTAGTCTTTTCTCCAGTCTTTCCACCACCTTTGGAAACTTTTATTGCTGTTTATCAACACGAGGACCAAAGTTGTGCCAATAAAAGTCAAAGAAGCCATTATAAGATTGAGAAACAAGAATAAAACTGTTAGTGACATCAGCCAAACCTTATATGGCAAAGTAAAGGAGCACAAAGGTAGTACGTTTTGCTATAACTACACAGAACATCCATCCATTGAGATCACACTTGGAGTACTACATAAAGTTTTGGTCCCCTCATTTACCAATAGCCTTGCATCAGAGGAAGGTGCCTCCGAGTCCCAAGATGAAGACCAAACTCTCAAAAATAAAATTCTTGTGGTTCACCACCACTATCATCATCATCTCCAAGCCTTGCACAACGGATTACAATCTGATGAAACAAAGTAAAATGGAGGACCCACCTACCCATCAATGTAACACCTACCACCTAATAAAATAAGTCAGCCGGCGGATCGCAAAATTATATGTCTAACCATTTAAATGGTTCATTTTATCCTGTAGAAAACTCAAAGGATCAGAGCAAATTTAATACATATACAATACCCTACATAATGTTTGAGACAAAGACCCATCATTTATTTATTTGCCTCTGTACTCCACAATTTGGGATTTGTAATAGAAAAAATCGCATGTGGTTAAAGTGTACATTGTCAGATTTTATTAAAGGGTATTTTTATACATTTTGGTTTCACCATGTAGAAATTACTGCTGTGTTTATACATAGTCCCCCCCATTTCAGGGCACCATAATGTTTGGGACACGTGGCTTCACAGGCGTTTGTAATTGCTCAGGTGTGTTTAATTGCCTCCTTAATGCAGGTATAAGAGAGCTCTCCGCACCTAGTCTTTCCTCCAGTCTTTCCATCACCTTTGGTGTTAATCAACATGAGGATCAAAGTTGTACCAATGAAAGTGAAAGAAGCCATTATATGACTGAGAAACAAGAATAAAACTGTTAGAGACATCAGCCAAACCTTAGGCTTACCAAAATCAACTGTTTGGAACATCATTGAGAAGAAAGAGAGCAGTGGTGAGCTTCCTAATCGCAAAGGGACTGGCAGACCAAGGAAGATCTCCACAGCTGATGACAGAAGAATTCTCTCTATAATAAAGAAAAATCCCCAAACAGATCGACAGATCAGAAACACTCTTCAGGAGTCGGGTGTGGATTTGGCAATGATCACGGTCCACAGAAGACTTCATGAACAGAAATACAGAGACTACACTGCAAGATGCAAACCACTGGTTAGCCGAAAAAAATAGGATGGCCAGGTTACAGTTTGCCAAGAAGGACTTAAAAGAACCACAGTTCTGGAAAAAAGGTATTGTGGACAGATGAGACGAAGATTAACTTGTATCAGAGTGATGGCAAGAGCAAAGTATGGAGGAGAGAAGGAACTGCCCACGATCCAAAGCATACCACCTCATCTGTGAAACACAGTGGTGGGGGTGTTATGGCCTGGGCATGTATGGCTGCTGAAGGTACTGGCTCACATCTTCATTGATGATACAACTGCTGATGGTAGTAGCATAATTAATTCTGAAGTGTATGGACACATCCTATGTGCTCAAGTTCAAACAAATGCCTCAAAACTCATAGACCGGCAGTTCATTCTACAGCAAGAAAATGATCCCAAACATACTGCTAAAGCAACAAAGGTGTTTTTCAAAGCTAAAAACTGAGTGGCCAAGTCAATTACCCGATTTGAACCCAATTGAGCATGCCTTTTATATGCTGAAGAGAAAACTGAAGGGACTAGCCCCCAAAACAAGAATAAGCTAAAGATGGCTGCAATACAAGCCTGGCAGAGCATCACCAGAGAAGACACCCAGCAACTGGTGATGTCCATGAATTGCAGACTTCAAGCAGTCATTGCATGCAAAGGATATGCAACAAAATACTAAACATGACTACTTTCATTTACATGACATTGCTGTGTCCCAAACATTATGGTGCCCTGAAATGTGGGGACTATGTATAAACACAGCTGTAATTTCTACATGGTGAAATCAAAATGTATAAAAATGGCCTTTATTAAAATCTGACAATGTGCACTTTAACCACATGTGATTTTTTTTCTATTACAAATCTCAAATTGTGGCGTACAGAGGCAAATAAATGATGGGCCGTTGTCCCAACCATTATGGAGGGCACTGTAAATGTCTCTGCAACCTTCAGATACTTTACAAAACAGCTTGTGCTATTTATAGCAGTCTCAAGCCTTGAAATCAGAATGCTCTTTGCAATCACACCCAGGCAATGGTGCAACACGCAAAGGACAATAGCTCAGATTTCTGTTTATTAACTTGATGTACTTGGTGTGACTCATGACATCCTCACTGTAGAAATAACCAGCACGGCACAATGATACATAGAGACAGAGTGATACAGTATGGAAACAGGCCCTTCGGACCAACTTGCCCACAACGGCCAACATGCCCCAGCTACATCAATCCCACTTGCCACCTGTCCTATCCATGTACTGTCATACCGTTTCTTAAATGTCGGGATTGTTCCAGCCTCAACTACCTCCTCTGGCAGCTTGTTCCATACATCCACTACCCTTAGTATGAAAAAGACACCCCTCAGATTCCTATTAAATGTTTTCAATTTACTACTCAGGGCAAGAGACACTGTTCACCTACCTGATCTATTCCTCTCGTGATCTTATACACGTTAACCTGTTATGACTTTATGCCCTGTACCTGTAATGGCTTAACCGGTTATGACTTTAACCTTACTGAGTAAAATTCCCTGCAGTCCAGTTAAACCAACATTTTTCATTTTTATTGTGTATTAGTAAGTAGAACCATTTGTGGTAGATAGCACAATCACTTGTAAAGTTATACTTTTAATTGTACGATTCAGTGGTGAAATTAATAATAATTAGAATGAAATAACTTAAAAGAGTCATAACTGGAAAGGGTCATAAGAAGGATTTGGAGGGATATGGCCCGAACACAGGGAAATGGGGCTGGCATAGATAGTACAGCTTGGTCAGCATGAACAAGATGGGCCAAAGGGACTGTTTCCATGGTCTATGATTCTATGACTATACCTTTTTCATAACTTACTCTTTTTCACATTCTCTATATGTTTTGAAGCCAAAATGGAGGACAAAAAGGCATTCAAATTAAACTCCATGTTCATTGAAACTATTGGAAAGCACCATTGCCTTAAAAAAAAAGACCCAACGTACTGGGGTAATTCAACAGGTTAGGCAGTGATGCTGGAGAACATGGAACGCTGACATTTCAGATCAGAACCCTTCTTCAGACTGCTTGAGCTTGATACGGTAACCCGTATCTTCACTCGTCTGAAGGAGGAACCGGACCCGAAACATCTTCTATCCATATTCACCAGTGATGCAGCCTAGCCTGCTGAGTAACTCCAGCACTTTGTGTCATTTTTTGTAAACCAGCATCTGCAGTTCCTCGTTTCTACTATCGTCTTCAACTTTGCCTCGACTCAAACTAATTTTCTTCCAATTTACTAGTAAAGATTAGTTAAATTTTCCTCATTTTTACACACGAATCTCAAAAGCCAGAAGAGGAAAATATGTTGCAGACTTCCTGTTCAAAGTAATGAAAAGGAGATACATTCCCCTGCACTGGCTTGACAACAACAAACGTGTACAAACATTCTGAAACTTTGCTACCTGATTCATCACACTGATTATCTTGTGCAAGCAGGAACTACAACAAAACAAACATCTGGTGGCAAGGTTCTGCCGGCAGTGAAATCTTGATCACTTCAATACATTATTTTGCTATCAGTTAGAAACATAGAAACATAGAAAAATCCTCGGGGCCTGCGCAGCGGAGGGGGACTCCAAGTAAGTTGGCCAAAAAAATGTTTTTTTAAATCACCGCCATATATGGTAGCGTTTTTTTCTAAAATCAAAGCACATTGCAAGTGGTCAAGATGAAACTTTTAATTATATAGGTAACTGCAAATGCTGCTTGGTACACAAAAGGACACAAAGTGCTGGAGAAACTCAGAGGGTCAGGCAACATCTGTCGGGAACATGGATAGGTAGCATTTTGGGTCGAGACCTTTCAGACTGATTTCGGGGTGGGAGATTGCAACCTTCACGTGGTCCACCCCGTTTCAACGCATCAACCTGATGTGCACAATCAAATAGAACAAGTTGTCCTACAACTTTAGGCTGTGCACGACATACGCAAGAAGGCTGATTGCGGATGCGGGTCGGAAGGGGGGGGGGGGGGGGGGGGGGGGGGATAAAGCTGGAAATGAGAAGGAGGCCAAAGCGTGGCAGGTAATAGGTTATTTTTTGACAGGCATATGGTTGGAAAAAAGGCCAGAGAGAAGAACAATGGGTGCGAGATATGTTTGAAGAGTTTCAGGAGATAAATCAAATCTTATTGCCAGTTTATTATTGAGTTATAGAGCTGTACAAGGAATATGCCTGTATTTGTCCCATAGCCCTCTAACCCCTTCCAATCATCTTTTATAAGTAATTTTCTTATTTCGCCTTCCACTGACAGTTCGTTCCCAATACGGTCTCTACCCACTGAGTGAAAAGGGTGCTTCCCTTTCACCTTTATCTTAAGGTTATTCAATTGATCAGAAGCCCACCTGGAGCACTGTATTTAGTTTGAGCAATGATCCTCAAGGATGCTACATTGGCCTTGGAAGTGATGCATCACAGATTCAACAGCTTCTTGATTTAAAACATTAAGCAATCATTAAAATCTGATTAATCCTCCATCCTCTTAAAATATGTAAAAACATTTATGTTGGCAAGAACATTCATGGCCATTGAACAAAGGTGGGAAAAATGTATAAAAATGCACCCGCTGAGTTTCTCCAGCTTTTTTGTGTACCTGGGAAAAATGTAATTGAGTTATGCATTAGGTGTGGTCTGAATGGTGAGACAGGATCAGAGGGAGTAAAAGCCTACTCCTGTTCCCATATTTACGTGACAAAAATTAGGACACACAGTTACTGCACCCCACTGCTATTACAATGCAGTCCTTGGAAACCTGTTAATCAAAGATAGCTTCCGATACATTTGGACAGATTTGCTTTCTGATCTTTTTTTAGGTTTTGCGTGTAATTTAGCCTCAAGAAAAGTAACAGCATGCTTGATTTCTACACGCCCAACTTAAGATGCAGAATCGCTGACTCAGATAGCCCGCTATCTAGTCGATATTCCTCAAGAAGAATTCCCAATTTACAGCAAAATGCTGGAGTAACCTTTTTTTTTTTTATAAATCGTTTTTATACCCGTAAATCTAGCTCCATTTCTAGTCGTTCTAAAAATATTCTAACGTTGGATTTTGTCTCTGGATCTGTTACATTACAATGCTATATGCTGCAATCTTTATCTTTCCCTGAGCTCGACATACTATGCCTATGGCTTGATTGTATTTATGTATAGCATTATCTGATTGGATAGTATGCAAATCACAGCTTTGGTACAACTGATAATAATAAACCTAAATCTAAATCAGATAACAGGTCATGCAATATCTGTGGAAGGAATGGATAAGTGACATTTCGGGTCCCGTGTTACTCCAGCACTATGTACTTTGAACAAAATTCTAGCATCTGTAGTTCCTAGTGTCCTGATCTACTGCTCTGCACTGAATAGTGGACCATCAGCTCTTTCTAGGTTTGGTTCTACCAGTTTTATGATGTAGGGGGAGGGGACCTGTGAGGAAAGATGCATTTAAAAAAGCCAATTCTCATGCCCGAATGGAAATCCACAGGACTTTGAAGGCAAGGATCTGATTTGCTGTTCCCATGTAAATAGCCAGCTAACACTCAAAACTAAATTCAAACCAAAAAAACATCAACAAGCCCTATAACCGAATTAGATGAAGTCTTATTGTTGATATTTTTTAGAAGTTTTGCTTAAATAGAAAGCGGTGTTGCTTCCTCACACTTAAATCAGAAAGAATGACCATGCAGAGCATGAAGAAAGGTGGCAATATGTAACGTTGGAAAATTTATTATTCAGCACCTTTAACAGGTTCAGTATGCCAATGTGCTTTAATGCCAACCCAAGTCTAACCAGTTACAGATGTAAGAAAGACAGCTGTCAAATTCGGTGTTGCAACCTCCTACTCATAACAATGAGATAATAACCAGATCATCTTTTTCCACAGCTGATCGGGAGATAAGCATTCATTAGTGCACCAAGGACTACATAAATGAATACATTAAACCATTACTCAGTAAATATGCTAGTTCTATGTTCTCTGTTCTATGAATGTTTTGGTAATGTAATAGTCACTCTTAAAAACAATTACAAGCTTGATGCGCTGAAAATTTATCTTAGCGCAGGTCACTCATTTAAAACAAATAATAAGTGTTAGCGCTAATATTGTCTGTCCACAATAGGTTGCAACCAATGGACTGCTATATGCACTAATAGACATTTCAACTTGGTTGTTAAATTAAATATAGTCAAACGTCAAAAAAGACAAAGTACTGGAGTAACTCAGCAGGCCAGGGACCATCTCTGGAGAACATAGACCCAAAATTCAAGTTCTCCAAAAATACTGGGATAGGCCAGCATTTTGTCTTTTTTTGTAGACCAGCATCTCCAGTTATTTTAGTTTAGTTGAGAGATAAGAGTATGGGAACAGGCCCTTTGGTCCAGAGTCCACACTGACCAGCAATCCCCATACACTAGTTCTATCCTACAGACTACGGAAAATTTACAGAAGCCAATTAACCTACAAACCTACACGTCTTTGGAATGTGGGAGGAAACCAGAGCATCCGTTGTCAATGCATTTCGTTGTCAATGCATTTCGTTGTCTCTGTACTGTACACTGACAATGACAATTAAAATTGAATCTGAATCTGAATCTGGAGATAATCCACTCAGTCACAGGGAGAAGGCATAAACTCCACACTCAGGATCGAACCCGGGTCTCTACTGCTGTGCCACTATTCTGCCCACTTGTACTTACTCTATAGTCAATCAGTTGAGCTTATAGGACTTGATATTACAATCCCAACTATAATTGGCACCTTCTTAATATCTTGAGTGGGGGTAGGGGTATAAACTTCATTGGGGTCATCAGGTGGGCACCCTCCTTCCTTAATCATATTACTAAGTAGATTGTTTCTTTAAAGTAATTATTTCCCTTCTTACAATAAAATTGCCGCCCTATAGAGAAACTAGTTCTTCCATTCGACAGCCGGCCCAAGTGCACTGTAAAATTATCTCAATAATAGATCGGCAGTATTTAGGATTTCTTTTTACACAATACTTGGCTGCAGTACCCGAAGAAAAACCTTTTAATCTCAAAAAGATTAGAAAACTTCAGCACTGGGCAAGCTTCCCGAGGCAAATCACTATTTTTTTTTTTAAATGCAATCTTGATACTTGGCAAGATAAACAAAGACGATAAAACAATGCGTCACATCATAGGGCATGGTTATCTAAAAAGGGAACAGGAGATTCACTCCAGTGAATAAACAAGTCAATTCCCTTTTACACAGGAAAGTGTCGGGCAACTTAGGCAAAACATGGAAAAAGCAAAAAAACCTTGTTTAGAATTTGTAGCACTAGCTACCAATGAGATGGAGGAATCAGTCTTCAAGCCGAGACAGAAAATCAAATTCTGAAGAATTGCATAGGATATTAAACCACAAGATTTTAATTAAAAGCAGCCCAGAAAAGCATCAAGAATTATACAAACGTAGAACTGTTCGATACTGTAAAAGGCCCTTCGGCCCACAATATCTATGCTGAGCAAGATGCCAAGATAAACTCATCTCATCTGCCTGCACGTGATCCATACCTGTCCTTTCCCTGTAGGTCGATGTGTCCATCTCAATATTTTACTTCCCCGGCAGCGCATGCCAGACACTTACCACCCTATTCCCTCGCACATTCCCACTCCTCAAATTTATGCCTTCTAGTCTTTGATATTTCCACCTCAGGACAAAATGTTATGACTTCTACCCTATCTATGCCTCTCATAACCTTATACACTTCTATCAGGTCGCCCCTCAACCTCCGTCATTACGCAAAATCTTAAATTCCGTAAGATTTGCAAATGAAACTGGAGAACTCACAAATAATAAACCTCGAGTGAGAAATCCCATTAAAAAATCTACATGCTCGAGGCATAACAAGATACTGGTGACTGAGAATGCTGGAGTTGAATGATCAGTCCAGCTTTAAGCACGCACACTAAAAGGTTTATGACAATAATGATCACTATTAATGGTACACCAGCTGTCTTGCAGTCAATCAAATCCTTGCGAAAATGGTTGATGAGGTTTCCATAACATAGCCACAATGGCTTGGGACTTTCTTCAACTACTCCTTACAGAAGCAATAACACCTGAACACACTGTTGTTATTGGATAGGCGAGCATCAGCTTCATATAGACATTTGATTTTTGTTCTCATAGCAATCATCAGAGTCAAAATAGTCAATAATCTTACTTTCTCATAGAGTGATCATCCAGTGAATTGGCCTCCACTGCGTTCTGTGGCAGAGAATTCCAAACATTCACAACTCTCTGGGTGGAAAGGTTTTTTCTCACCCCAGTTTTAAATGGCCTCCCCTTTATTCTTAGACTGTGGCCCCTGGTTCTGGACTCCCCCAACATTGGGAACATTTTTCCTGCATCTAGCTTGTCCAGTCCTTTTATCATTTTTTACGTTTCTAAAAGATAATCTTCAGCTTAAAGTCTGAAATAAGATAAGATAATCTTCAGAACCTGATTCACAGAAAGTAGTGTTGGAAGGACCTGCAGATGATGGTTTAAACCAAAGATAGACCGAGTCTGAAGAAGGGTCTCGATTCAAAACGTCACCCATTCCTTCTCTCCAGATATATAATTTACAAGCAAAGCCACAGATTTTTAGATTTCATAGGGGTGGATGTTTTTGAATTACAAGTCAGTGGCCCTGCCAATGATAAACAAACTTCATGGACATGGAAAATAAATCATTGATCATTTGAGTGTGAGCAAACAAGACATTTCAGAAATAATATACACAGAAAACTACTGATTTAGTTGATCTATATCAGCTCAGTTAGTAATACTTCCTCCAATTCTGTAACATTAGCGTTCCACATCTAAAACGCTGCAACTCCTCTCCACTGCCAAAACCCATGCCTTCATTAGTTCCCCTAAGCAACCAACCCTTCTCAACCACACACAGGCTTCAAGTAACTAAACACATGGCAAATGTCATCTTCACTCACACAGAAAATCCAACGTAGCCATCAATCTAAGAACATTTAGTTCTCTTGCCTGAATAAATTTACTTTTGAATCTTAATGCTTCTTGAAGATGTCATTGTGTACATTTTCCTCATCCAACACTGAGCTTGCTTGTTGATCCACGATTGATGGCTGTTTCTTTAGACACTATACTCCACTATTAATGGCTACTTCTACAAGGTAAGTTTTTCCCCCATATGCACAGCAAGAGATGGGTATACGCTGCCAGGGGTGGTGATGGAAGCAGATACAAAAGTGGCATTTAGATAGGAGGAGATTTGTATAACAGCACTATGTTTGGCACAGGCATTTTAGTTTAGTTTAGAGATACAGCACGGAAACAGGCCCTTCGGCCCACTGGTTCCACACCGACCAGCGACCCCGCACACTAACACTATCTGACACCCAGAAGGGACATTTTTTACATTTACACCAAGCCTATTAACTTACAAACCTGTATGTCTTTGGAGTGTGGGAGGAAACCAAAGATCTTGGAGAAAAACCCACGCAGGTCACGGGCAGAACGTACAAACTCCGTACAGACAGCACCTATAGTCGTGATCAAACTCGGGTCTCCGGCGCTGCATTCGCTGTAAGACAGCAACTCTACTGCTGCACCACCGTGCCGCCTGGGCCTTGTGGGCTGAAGGGCCTATTCTTATGCTATATTTGTCTATTTTCCATGTTCTATGTACCATTGCCATAGCTGATCTCAAACCTTACAAACGGCAGTTCCACAAAATGAATAATTTGACAGAGGTCATAGCATAAGGGCTAGATTCTTGGATGGACCTCACAACATCATACCCTAAACCAGCCACAGAGGATTGTTTACATCTCACAAATTAAAAGCACTGGCCATCATTTTGGCCCCGGCTCATCATACAAGAGTCAAGCAATCCAGGCCACATGAATCTCTTCCAAAACATTGACCATCCCTTTCCCAGAGCAGCTGGATTCAGCTCAGAATTGCCATCCGCATAGTGCAGCCAAGTGAACAAATAGGAAATATCAGAAACGCATCCAAATGCCATCTTCCCCCAATGTAATTCACATTGTTGAAACATTAATACACCCTGGGGATTTAGTCGTCAAATTGATTTGAAAATTTAAACTAATTGATATCATTAAATGTCAACTAAAAGCAAGATGGAAAGGTGAAGATTATGATCAAAGAGGACTTTTGGATAAAATTATTTCATAATCACACGACCTTCAAACAGCAGCAAGGCAAAGTGTGTGACTACATACATTGCAAGCTCTATAATTGATAACAAAGAAATGATATAGCATGGCTCTTACAAAAATATTAAATGTTTGAGGAGTAAAAGCTTGATGCAATATGTAGGATATATAGTCAAAAATATTTCCCCAAAATTTCACATTTTCCTTCCTGTATTTGGGTTATTTACAAAATTGAAATGGCAACCCATAATTTCCCTCTGTAAACTTTTCTGGATTTTAAAACAATAACACAGGTAACCTCTGAACAGACATTTTGTTTAGAACTAATCTGTAAAGCAATCTATCATCATCCATGTTATATTCGTTCTGACAGTGCTTCGTAATACAGAACCCAGGAAAAGGAGGCATGGAGACCAAAGATGTTATATATGAGGATGGAATTCAGCAGATGGAATAAGCAATTCAGATAAAAGTTGTTCCAGTTTAATAATCGTTAGTCTGCAGTAAAATGCAAGTTCCTTTGGCATTGCAAGCAAATGAGAAGTAATTAGTAGTGAGATTATTTATATTCAATGACTCCAAAGAGCTTCCCCCAAAGTATACTGTAAAATCTTGCATTCTTTAAGAAACCCAACAGACTGAAAGCACCAAGTTCGTGGATGGCGTCACTTGCTTATCCCCCCCCCCCCCCCCCCCCCCCCCCCCCCCCCCCACCCAACCCCCCCCCCCCCCCGAGTAAATATTACCACATTCCTTACATTGCACTTGTGGCATGGAGCAAGCAGAGGGAGGAGATCTCCCATTGAAACTTTGCTCCAACCAAGCACACCACGCAACATTTTTCAAATATACTTTATCCCACAACAGGAGAATGTTCACAGAAACACAATTTTACTTTTGCAGTTTTATTTAAATCAACTATATCTGTTACAATCAACCTTCATAGCCAACCCCTTTGAAGTTTGCCAGGGGGGTCGAGAAGCAAGAATAGAGAAAACTTGTACATGCTCTAAAATGCACATGGTACATTTGAAAAATGAATTAAAACAAGCAACCCTTCAAACTGCGGCACGGATCTGAAGACTAAAGTAAAGTACTCAAATTTAATTATCTTCTGGTTACAAGCGCCACTCTGTCGCTTCCCCAGTTAGCTTCTACTGGAATGGCATTCTGTCAAAATTCAAAGATGAAAGAGATTGTTTGGAAGTAAAAAGTTGTATTCTTTAAATAAACTTTTTTTTTTTTTTACAAGAAACTGCCCAAATCTAATTTGATTTCCAAACTTCTTTTCTCCCCTTTCTTTGCAAAGGGAGTTAACCATTCACGTTTTCTCAAGTTATTTCCTTCCCATTGAAAACACACCAGAACCACATAAAAAGATTAGCATGGCCTTCCTGTCCCCACCACAGACCCTTACAAGTGCCACACTGATCCAATTATTGGAAAGAGCACACAAGCATCTTGCAATTCTGTTGAAAGGTCAGTGGTCCAAAACATTCTCCACACATGATGCTTGCCAAACTGCCCTGACATTTTCTGTTTTAGCTGTGTTTGTTTTCAAAACGGTGAAAATGTCCCAAAGTATTTAATTGGAGGAAAAGATAACAGAAGCTGATGCCAAGATAATATACAAGCTATTTTAAATCAAAATGTTGCACAATGACGTACTTTTTAAGGGGGGGGGGGGGTCGTAGGTGTAAGGGAATTCCTGAATTTGTCATTATGGCAGCTGACCAGTTGGCAATGGTGGAGGTTGGGCAAGGAACCAAAGTTGGGACTACCTAGAGATTTGGTCAGTGCTGGGGCCATGAACAGATGGGAAATACATTATGGCTTAAAACAGATTGGGAATATAGGTAAACAAGCACAGTGGTAATGGACCAGAGAGCAAGCAAGCTAACTTCCTGTGAAGAAGCATGATTAAGAAGCTTGCAATGTTCCCAAAGTGAACACTGTGGGCAACGGCAATGTGAAAAATTCTAAGCTGCAGGAAGACATCAATCAGGGGTTTAGGAAGGGAGAGAAATGGTAAGTGGAATTTTAGCCGGAAAAAGTATGCTTATGCATTTGGGGAGGGCATACGAGATGTAGTATACAGTAAATGCTAGGGTGCTAAGAGATAGGAACAAAGGAATCTTGAAATATGTGCTCACAGAATCATACTTTAACTCAGCAATTTAACTCTCCCTCCCATTCCCAATCTGACCTTTCTGTCCTGGGCCTACTCCATTGTCAGTGAGGCCCAGCGCAAATTGGAGGAATAGAACCTCATAGTTCGCTTGGGTAGCTTACACCCCAGCGGTATGAACATTGACTTCCCTAACTTCAAATAGCCCTTGCTTTCCCTCTCTCTCCATGCCCTCCCTCTTCCCAGTTCTCCCACCCGTCTTACCATCTCCGACTACATTCTATCTCTGTCCCGCCCACTCCCCTGACATCAGTCTTAAGAAGGGTCTCGACCCGAAATGTCACCCATTCTTTCTCTCCAGATATGCTGCCTGGCCCGCTGAGTTACTCCATAATTTATGTCTACCATAAATATGCAGGACAGGTCTATAAAGAGGTTAAGGTGGTCTTTATTGGTCGACACAGAATACAAGATCATATGGTCATAAGCAGTAGCAAACAAATTGCTGGAAGCACTCTGCAGGTCAGGTAGGCATCTCAGGAATGCATGCTGGAGATCCTTAAACAGAACTCATGAACGTCTAATGAAGGGTCCTGGACCTGACACGTCAACACTGTTTCTCTTTCCACAGATGCTTCCTGCCCGACAATTTCTTTTGGGGGGGGGGGGGGGGGGGGGGGGGGGTGGTGAGAAAGGAAGGTGAGAAGGAAAAGGGTTAGGAACTCTGCCATAAAGGATTGTGTATTGATCATAATCTTTTAATCTGGCTTGTTTGAATTTGACACTAGGCTGAAGTTTTACTAAACATTCTGTTCTTGCAACAACTCTTGCCCTGAAGGACTTGTAAGAATACTTTACTAGAACCGTGGCCCTTTATTTCTACCAAAGCATTCAAGACCCTAGCTAGGCTTTGAATCCAGAATAATGATCTCCAATGCATCTGTATCAGTCCATCACACAGATCAGACCCCCTACCCATTCACTCCATCTATACTTCACACTGCATCGGAAATGCAGACAACACAATCAAATACTTTTTTCACCCCGGTCATTCCCTCTGCTCACTGCTCCCATTTGGCAGAAGATACTGACAAAGCAAGCACTGCCTGACTCAGGAACAGTTTGTTAACAGGCTTCTGGAATCGTGGACATAATCCTAATCTTCCAACCTACCTCATTGCAGACAATGAATTTTTTTCTCTGGCACTGCATTGATACAATGCTGGGAACTATATTTTGCACACTGTATTTTACTGTTCTCTTTACCCATTGAATTAATAGTATTATCTGATTTGCCAAAAAGCACACAAAGCAAAACTTTTCACTGCGCTTCGGTACATGTGACAATAAACATAAACAAAAAGTTAAGGATACATATAGAAAGGTACTAGCCTGGAGTAACGACACCATCAACTTTCCTATAACTAATCTATCAAGATAATAGTCAAGTCCGTAAAACACTCATTCTCGGTTCTGTTACACCCAAGACTATCCATTCTCCCACTTATTTGAGGCTGGATTGGCAACATGTGTTAATCTCCAAAATTCATCAGTGCAGTAATTTCTAAGTAGATGTAAAATATACTTTTAAATAAAACTCATTTTTTGAAGTTGATACGTCAACCTCTAGATGATTACATTTCTGTTTTTCTCAAACTAACTAAGGCCGAAGGAGACCTGAAGACAACTTGGAAGACCTGCACAAAGTCTTTCCAGCCTCTAAAATTTTCACAAGCTCAAACATATTTATACACTCAATACATCCTGTTTCTATACATGCCAACAGGGGTATCAGGCAGGGCCAATAATGTGATTGAAGAACAAAAGGAAAATATTGCCGGTGACTGCAAATCTAAGGTAAAAGAAAATGCTGGAAACACTCAGCATGTCAAACAGCATCTACAGAGAGAGAAACAGAATTAAAAGTTTCTGGTCAATGACCTTGGACTATTTGATTACTTTAACTGATGCTGCTAAATTGAAAACATATTTTAGCCTTGGCACAAACATCCATCACTTCAGACTGCAGCACCATGGATTAATTGCAAGTTTACATTGGAAAAATACAGAGCTTAACATTTTCATATCAGTATGCTGGTATTAAGGGCATATTCGCCAATTAATAACCAAATCACATGAATTCCGCAAAATAAATTCACAACCCTCCCATGAAATCCAAGGTTATAATATTATTCTGCACAATTTCAATTCATGGGTTTTACATCAAATATCTTAACAGACAAGATATTCAGACTGGAAGGTCTGACAAAGACAGCAAAAAAAACAGGAAGTTTCTCCATTTCCATTTCTACTGTGCAGCGAAAAATTCTCATATTACAAGTGTGTCATCATATTCAGTAACGATAATTTAAAAATGAATAGCACAAATGTTCTTTCTTAAGCACAAAAAATAAGATTTTTTTTATTAGCTTGCTTTTGATCAAGTATTCCTTTCAAGTTGGATTGGTCATCTTAAAATTGTCTTCAAGAACTAGATGTGTGTCTGTGTGGTGGCATTCAAGAAGCTGTGTGTTGTGCTGTTAAACTACTGCTTACAATTTCCTGTGTCTAGTGCTGAAAATTCAAGGGAATTTTTATCAGGAACGTTATTTAAAAACGTATGGTTCAATATTTGCCAGATTAAGGCTTTATGGTCTTCCTATTCTGAAACAAGTCAAAAACAACGCAAGCTGAAAGACTGCCAAAGCAGGCACATACGTGATGTGAAACCTTCACTAAACAGTACAACACTGCACACAGCATTTCAACCTTGTAATTCAAGCTTTGACAAAAGGGTATGGTCCTTTTCCAAATTTTTTAAAAGGCCTAGCTGAAAGCATGCACAAAGGAAACCATTTAGAACGTTAACTGAAGCCAGGCAGCATTAACCTCCTGTTTCCTATCACAAGACCTTGCTCGGCAAACAGAATAGGAAAGCCCATCATAACATAGGTTGTGAAAAGAAACTGAATGCATGACTATAAACTGAATTTTTGCACAAACATAGCAAGTAGCAACATAGTTCATTATGTAAAAGGAAAATGTATATAGAAGTACACTTTGTACCCCACAGTACATGCGTTTTGGTGATCCTTAATTATCAAATATTAAATTTCCTTCTATGCAATGACATGTTAAAAAAACACATTCTAGCTACCACAAATAGTTTGACCAAATACCTGGACTTTACCAGGTATTTTGACAGTTCATAGTCCCTAAAAAAGTTTGGGTAAACCAGACACTGCCATCTTCTAACATGTTCTTTCATATCCAACCATATTTACATTAATTTTAAAATGCAAATTCTTGCTGTTACTCCGAAAGCGTTGGGATTTACAAACAACAGTGCCACTGATTCCAGACCACACATGTTTAAGCTCTTGTCTAGAATTTAAGCTAATTTTAAAAATCTTCAATCCTGGGAATGATGAATGCAATGGAAATTCCCACATAAGTATTATAAATGGTAAGAAAACAAACCACAGAAAATTTAAGAAGTTGCACAAGGAAAAACTATAACAATTAAGTACTTTTGACAAGCACCCTTTCCATAAGAGGGACAATTCCATCAAGCTTTTTTGTACAATGTTAAATTGTCCAAATATGCAGAGTACTGCCCTGCCGACTACAAAATTCAGGTTCAGAAGGTACACTTAAAAGTATGAAATCGGGAAAATACTTTTAAAAATGCTTGCCAAAACTACCTTGTTAACTAAATAAATTCTTCGTCACACTAAAGCAAATGCCTTTTAGTTTTAATACCAACTAAAACCTCATCTACTTCGATCCATCCCCTCCATGAGCTCCAAATGCCTAACCGGATTTTCTCTTTTAAAAGTTCCTACTGGCAACTATGTGTAGATGGTTTTACCGATCCAACTATCATAACTTTTTACACCCTAATTCCAGAATGTGATTTCTTTCTAAACACGGGCTAATGCATAGTTTCTTCCTATGTTAAACGTTGTTGGATTGCTCGAGGAAATACTATTTCGACAATTTCTATTTTAACTTTTTTTTTAATTGGGAGGGGGGGGGGGGGGGGAGGTGTGCCATTTTCCATTCAATTCCACAGATGACAAGACAGTGGGCGTGGAAAAGTGGATGGAGCTCACGCTAACAACATCGTTTGACAAACAACTACAGTTTCTCTCTCTCTCGCCATAGAAGCGTTTAAATTATTAATGCATAATTCTACACAGTAAACAAACTCGGCGAGATTGCCCCTCCCTTTAAACCTCAATTGCATAATCGATCAATAAAAAGAAAACCACCTTTGATAGGGCGACGGGGAGAGAAACATAAAGTAACTCTCCCCTTATTTTTCCTCAACTCTCCATGTCATTGAATCGACTGAATTCCCTTGCATCCCCCGCTAAACTAGTTGCTCACAAACGAAACGATCACTTTAAGCAAGAAAAAGATTGGGTGAAAAATAAAATTCGACACAGAGTGCTCAATTCCTTTACTGTGGAGTGAAGGAATACTTCCTTTAGTGAAAACTTTTTTCACACACAGAGAGTGGTGAATCTGTGGAATTCTCTGCCACAGAAGGTAGTTGAGGCCGGTTCATTGGCTATATTTAAGAGGGAGTTAGATGTGGCCCTTGTGGCTAAAGGGATCAGAGGGTATGGAGAGAAGGCAGGTACAGGATACTGAGTTGGATGATCAGCCATGATCATATTGAATGGCGGTGCAGGCTCGAAGGGCCGAATGGCCTACTCCTGCACCTATTTTCTATGTTTCTATGTAGTATTCACTTCCAAGCCAAATTTACGATAGATGTCACATATGCGCGCGCAAACAACATTTCAATACATTATTTTTTTTTTTTTAAATCAGCATTGGCACTTAATTAAAGACTTAAAAAGTAAATACCCAAAGCTTGGGAAGGCCAGGGTCAAGAATTGGTTGCCACTTTACAAACTCGAGTGCTGCCTCCTCCTCCATCCATCCAACCCCACACACACACTTGAAATTTCCCCGCCCTTCAGATTTTTAATGGTTTCAATTCTGTTTCTATTTGGGATAAAAGATGCTCAATTGCCTTACCTTTTTCCTGGGACGATGAAATAATCTCATCCTCTTTGCAGACCTGCGTTATAATGGACGTGCTGTCCATCGAACAAGCCCTCGGCCGCCGGGCCCTCGCCTCTCTCTCCTTCAGAAAATGCACCGAAAAAATAACCCCCACCCCCCAGAAAAAAAAGCCCCCCTCGAGGAAAAAAAAAATTAATAATACTGTATATTGTTATACAATAGATACTAGCCAGAAAGAGGAGGCCACGTCCTTAGAGCGAAAAAAATTACAGGAAATATATTTCCCTTGCAACTTTTTTTCGTGTGTGTGTAAAAAAAAAAAAACGATTCTTCCACACAGAGGATTAATATAAAAAAAAATGTTGAAGTCAGTCCACCATTTAGATTAACGTTGATGGGTGGAGATTATATATATATTATAAAACCAAGATTCAAAAAATAACCGCCTTGGCGCGGCCCGGGAGAGGAGACGCCAGGCTGTCCGGTGAGTGTGTGCTGAGGAGAATTATTTATATCTCTCTCTCTCTCCCTCTCTCTTCTGTTCCCACGCAAACAAAAAAATCCTCCTGGTCGCCAACGGAGAGGTGGAGAAAAAGACGAGGAGTGAGTTTGTTTGTCGTCGTCGTCGTGCCGAGGCCGTGGGGTTTAGCGGTGGGTGTTTTATCCTCCTCGCTCGGCGGCGGCGGCGGCGGCGGCGGGTTGTTGCTGCTGCTCGTCCTTTTGCTCTCCAATATGGAGGAGCTCGAACTTCTCCAAAACAACAAGAAAATGTGCGCCGTCTGTTTCAAGAAACCCTCCTCACTTTTTTTTCCGCCTTCTCCTTTTTCTCCCCCACTTTCTTCCTTCCTTTAGGAGGGTTTTTTTCTTCTCCTCTCTCCTCCTTTCTCTCCCCCGCTCCACCACCAAAAAACAAAAAAAAATGGGCTTCCCAATTAAAACAGCAACTCCTGGCCGTGAATAAAACGAAATGCCAGTTAAATCCAAGTCATTTTTTCCAACCTCGCTTCCCTCCCCCTGCCTCTTTACACCACCCACCCACCCCCTCTCCCCTCCCCAGACAAAAATAATAATAATAATATTAATGGTAATAGTCCAGGCAGAGAAGAAATCCGAGCTGATGGTGTGTGTGTGTGTGCACACAAGGCGAGCGCACACACACACACACATACTCATAAACCAGCCCTCACCCCGCCTCCTCCCAACTCCACTACACTCTGGCTGCCAAGAATAAAATAAAAGTGGCAATTGGAATGAGAGAGGTTTATAACGTGGGCAACAGCATCCCATCCAAATGTCCTGGAATTGCAGAATACTTCTCATTTCTTTGTTTGAGAGGAATAATTAATCCAGAGTGCAAATATCTTTTTTTTTGGATGCGATGGTATTAAAAAGCCATCTTTTAGTTGAGAAATATAGCATTGAAACATGCCTTTTAGTCCACGTTGACCATCGATCACTTCTTCACACCAGTTCTATGTGATACTACTTTCTCATCCGCTCCATACATAGTAGGGGCAGTTTTACAGAGACCAATTATCCTATAAACCCGCATGTCTTTTGGCATCTGGGAGGTGGAGCACCTGGAGGAAACCCACGCAGTCACAGGGAGACCATGCAAACTCCACACAGGCAGACAAAACGTCAGGATCGAACCTGGCACTGTGTGGCAGCGACACTTGGTATTTCAAAAGCTATCTAATGGTACATTTTTTTTTAACTGTCCATTATGTTTCTTTCTAGAGTTCAATTTAATCTCTTCTCCAACCCTACCATAATCTAAATATACGGGAATACATGAAACACAACTGGTTTGGTCAAACTACAAGCAAATGCTTGCACCTGCGCATACTCCATATCCCTCCCTTCCATATCCATATGCCTATCCAAAATGCCGCTATCGTATCTATCTCCAATACCTCTGTCTATCCTATTTATGCCTCTCATAATTTTATTTACTTCTATCAAGTCCCTCTGCAACCACTGGCGTTGAGGAGAAGACAATCCAAGTTTGTCCAACCTCTCCCTGTAGCTGATATCACCTCATTCAAGCATCATTCTGGTAAATATACCCAATTGCCTATAGTCCAGAAATCTGTTTTTGTCTTGAAATACAGTATTGAATTACTTAAATCAAAGGATTCACTGCATTCTCATCTCCTCATCTGGAACCATGTCCCCTCGTTCCAAATGTCCTTTATACAGACCAGTGTCCCCACCATCAACTCCATCTATACTTAACCTTGCCTCAGGAAAGCAACCATCATAATCATTTTTCAGCCTCATCATTGCTTCTACCATCGATAGATACAAAAATTTGAAAGCGCTTAGCACCTGATTCAGGAACACCTTCTTACCTACTGAACAGTTCTTCCACGAGATAGGGTGGTGTCCAGATCTTCCAACCTACCTCATTGCAGACCTTGGACTTTTTCTCTGTAATTGTAATGCTGTAATGTTGTAACTATATTCTGCACTTTGGCATTTTTTCCTTAGCGCTACCTGTTGTACTTGTGTATGGCTTCATTGTACTCATGTACAGTATGGTTTGACTGGATAGCACACAATTTTTTTTTTGCTGTATCGCGGACACGTGACAATTACAAACTAATAGCAATGGCAATACGATTCTCACAGTGTTTACCCTGTCAAGCCCACACAAAATCTTAAATGTCATTAAGATCACTTCTTTCATTCTAAACTGTGAATATAGGCCAAACCTGCCCTGATAAAACAGCCCCTTTCTTGCAGGAAACAACTTCCTTGAACAGCATCCAATGCAACACCTCTCTTCTTGTATAAGGAGATTATAACTATATGCAGCATAGATTCACTTATTTTGCATACCCATCGCCTGGCAATAAAAGATCAGAGGCATAGTGTGCAAAATTAAGGTGCAGTGGAATGGTATTGTTCCACCTGCATCTACTTAGAGTCAATGAGTCATACAGCATGGACACAGACCCTTTGGCCCAATTTGGCCATGTCGGACAAATTGCCCTATTTTCCCAGTTTGGCCCATAAACCTTTCCTATGCATGTACCTGTAGCTTTGAAATAAATGTAACTTGCCCAAAACATTGCGGAGAACCTTCAAGATAATGTCTCACCACATCTTAACCTAATTCCTAACATAATTTGCCTGCTATGCTAGACTGAATGATGAAAATCGAAGGATAAAGAGGAAATCCTTTAAAACCGAGATGAGAAGAACTTTTTTCACGCAGAGAGTGGTGAATCTCTGGAACTCTCTGCCACAGAGGGTAGTTGAGGCCAGTTCATTGGCTATATTTAAGAGGGAGTTAGATGTGGCCCTTGTGGCCAAGGGAATCAGGGGGTATGGAGAGAAGGCAGGTACGGGATACTGAGTTGGATGATCAGCCATGATCATATTGAATGGCGGTGCAGGCTCGAAGGGCCGAATGGCCTACTCCTGCACCTAATTTCTATGACAACCCCTGATCACCTCAGATAATGCAACATTATTTAATAATTTTGGTAAATATACCCAATATGGCTACGGTCCAGAAATCTGTTTTTGTCTTGAAATACAGTATTGAATCACATAATTAAGGGTTAGTTTAGAGCAGGTCCCCCATATCCTCGGATGGTGCTCAGATCTGTAATGTTAAGTATGAGGTAAACCAAATTTATAGAAAGTTGTGAGCAATGCAACTTTGCAATGCAGCTCAATAATGTTGATATGTTAACCGTGCTAGGTGCATAAATTAATTATTTACAATAGTTCAATCAAGGTCTCACTAGACGTAACCTTCACAATGTAACCTTCATCCCAACGCTGTAATGTTGAACCTCAATCCAGTCTACAGGGGCCTCTCTTTTCAACTAATCACTGGTGCTCAATTAACTATTGTAAGGAAACTAACAGAGAACAAGCACTTATAAGAGTTCATCGTTTTTCTGCTGTGAAATTTAGCTACACAAACCAGAAACGTTTGTCATGTTCTATCCAAACAATGCATAGAATCTACAAACCAGAAATAATCCATTCACTAAAATGGGTTTATAAAGGTTTTTGTACTCCACATAGCACCTTCCTTTCTTTTCTACTTTGGATATGGATTGTGTACAGACAGATAAGAGTTGGTCTTGGCATTATGTTTGGCATTGTGGGCCGAAGGGCCTGTTTATATGTTGTACTGTGTTCCCATGTGCCTCCTGAACATCAGTGAGACCACTGACTCGGCGACTACTTTGCCGAACACTTGCGCACAGTCCACTACAGGATCTACTGGTTGTCAACCATTTTAACTCCCCATCCCATTCCCAAAGTGACCTTTCTGTCCTGGGCCTCCGCCATTGCCAGAGTGAGGCCACACGTAAACTGGAGGTACAAGGCTCATATTCCACTTTAATAGCTTACAACCCCTTTTTTTTTCCATCTCTGTCCAACCATCTGCCTATCAGATCTCAGAACCGATCTGGAACTTGCATTTTTTGGGGATTCAATTCTTCACCAAATCAAATGTGATGGTATTCACTGTCACCTTCACTGTGCTACCACAGTCCTGCTCCCAGAGATACAGAAGCTTGAAACCATGCACCACCAGACTCAAGAACAGCTTCTTCCCCACAGTTATCAGACTTCTGAACGGTCCTTCCATATGCTAGGGTACTGACCAATTCACCTCCACCCCAATGAGGACATTGCACGTTGTCTCTGGAACTGATGCGCTGCAATGCTGAGAACTATATTCTCTTTGTTTCATCTATTGTACTTGAATTTGAACTGATTGCCTATGCATAGAATAGTATGCAAAACAAAGCTTTTCACTGTACCTTAATATGTGACAATAATAAACCTAAACCTAAAAAGAAGGATGTTTGAATATCAAGACCTCAGACTTGACATAAATCCCATGGTCTATTGGACAGCAGTGAGCCCTGCCTTCCTGTATCCTCTGAGACCTAAACTACTTGTAGCCAACACTCAATGAACTGGAAAGCTATTGCCAGTACTGCCTCCATAAAATCTTCCAAATCCATTGGATTTCAAGTGTAACAGCTTCAATGTCCTCTCCAAGCCTAACATCTCCAGCATTGAGGCCCTAGAAACACTATAACTACGCACGAGAGGACCCCACAATCACATGCTGAACACTAGACCACTCCCCCTCTAATTTCCTCTTCTCACATTTTCATAAATTCATGTAATAGGAGTAAAATTAGGCCATTCGGCCCATCACGGCTACTCCGCCAATCAATCATGGCTGATCTATCTTTCTCAACCCCATTCTCCTGCCTTCTCCACATTTTGAACTACATTTCTCTTTTTATTTCTAAAAGGAAAGGACACACAGTACCACTCATGATCATCCATGACCACCTAAAGTTCCTCACAACCACTTATGTGCTTGACAATGGAAGAAGAGTCATTGTTGCAATATTAGAAACAAGGCAGTCAATTCGCAAGCATAAGAGCACTGACGTACATAACAGAAACTGGCGCAGAAATACTTTAAAACAATTCCAAAGAAAAAGAACTGGTGTCTTTCAGTCCATTGGGAAATTCAACGTGACACGTTGGTGGGATTTGTCCAATTTATTCCAGAGTAAAACATCTTGCATTCAATGCATTTCTAGAGAGATTTTCAATTTCACTTGTCTAAAAAAAAAATTTCTTAATTGCTTGCACAACAAACAAGTTTTTGCCAATTCCATTTCCCTCGAAACCAATAAAAGCAGAGAATGTTGGAGATGCTCAGCAGGTCGGGCAGCATCCGTGGAGAGAGAAAAACAGAATAAACATATTGTCAGAACTGGAAGCTGTGCTCTTCAAAGGAACAACACTTGCAGTGTTTTTTTTGTTATCACTGACATCTGTAACCTTCTGCATCCTCGGATGCAGCCTCATGTTCACCCAGATAGACACAACGTGCTGGAGTAACTCAGCGGGTCAGGCAGCATCTCTGGAGAAAAAGGATGGGTGACGTTTCGGGCCGGGCCTTCAAACCTTCTTCATGTTTGCCTGGACTGCCTTGCCACGAGATGTGAACGTCACAGCGACTCTCCGCTCCCACACCATCACTGCTGGCTGCTGCTGCTGCTGCTGATCTTGGTCTCTTCTCGCCCTTTGCTGCTCCCTACTGCATGGGTGAGCTCTTCCAGATTCCATTCTCTGGCAAAGGAGACTTTATCTACTTTCTTTCAGCTCTTTCTTGCATTGTCCATAAAATGCAGGCTTTCATGGATCACACTCACAAACCGCCTGCCAACTATCGGCAGCACGTCAGGGTCACACAGATCATGCCTCCTGCGGCCACAGCTAGTCACCCTGCCCATGCTCTTCTGATGCTCTGGGAGCTCTCTCCCCTCATGAGGACGTCGCCCAGACTGGGGAGCCTGAGCTACAGGGAGATATCAAGCACGCTAGCACTTCTAGGAGCACAGGAGGCTGAGGGGTGACCTTATAGAGGTGTATAAAATCATGAGGAGAATAGATAGGGTGAATACACAGTCTTTTACCCAGGGGAGGAGAATCAAGAACCAGTCGACATAGATTTAAGGCAGATGGGGCAAGATTACATAGGAATCTGAGGGACATCTTTTTCAGTCAGAAGGTGGTGGTTATATGGAACAAACTACCAGAGGAGGTACTACTTTTTGGACTTTTTGACTTTAGAGATACAGCACGGAAACAGGCCCTTCGGCCCACCGAATCCGCCCTGTCAAACGATCAACCAATACACTAGCACTAACCTACACACTAGGGACAATTTTACAACTTACCAAAGTCAACTAACCTACAAACCTATATGTCTTTGGAGTGTGGGAGGAATCCGGAGCACCCGGAGAAAACTCACACTGTCACAGGGAGAACGTACAGACGGCTTCCGTAGTCAGGATCGTGTCTCAGACGCTGTAAGACAGCAGCTCTACCGCTGCGCCACCAAATACTATTACAGCGTTTAATGGACACTTGGACTTGTACGTGGATGGGAAAGCTTTGGAGGGATATGGGCCAAACATGGGCAGATGGGACTAGCTTAGATGACTAAAGAAGGGTCTCAACCCAAAACGTCACCTATTCCTTTTCTCCAGAGATGCTGTCTGACCTGCTGAGTTACTCCAACTTTTTGTGTCATTCCTTAGCTTAGATGGGATTTATCTAGAACAGTGGTTCCCAACGTGGGGCGTACGCCCCACAGGGGGGCAATTTGATTTTTAAGGGGGGCAATTTCCACCTAATGTTTTTTTCTTTTTTTTTTACAATTTTTTAGTAATTTCTTGCTCAGAACTTTAACTGTCTTTTGTTTATTTCATTTTTCTTTTTCATGGATGCCATGTTCTTTTGAAGCTTGTTTAAACCAAGGTATTGGCATTTTAAGCTTCTTCAGCTGAAACGGAGTTCACTTTTTAAATGATAAGAATTATATATCACCACATCGGTAGGGGGGCATCAGGATTTTAGAGGTGATTAGGTGGGGCATGGCCAAAAAAAGGTTGGGAACCACTGATCTAGAACAACATGGATGAGTTGGACTGATGGACCTGTTTCAGTGCTGATCAACTATATTGCAGTGTCTGTTCCTTCAGTAGCAATGAACGTAGTATGGCGTATTGTAGAATTTTCCATTGAGAAATAGCTGCAGAGATTGCAGGGCTAAATGGTGGCAATGTCAGAGCATCTAATGGATCAATAAAAATGTTAACGCTGTTTTAATGCCATTTAAAGGGAATAATTTCCACCAAAACACGCTTTAGTATTTTTGTGGTTTAAGCATTACCAGTCACACACGGGTGAGTCTTCAAAACCCTTTGTCTTTATCCAAAGGGCATTCGTGCCATCCAAAAAACAGAACATGTACTTTGTAACACTCTCTCAACCTCATTGGCGGTTTAGCAAGGATTAAGTTCCAAAATGGCGTGGACTGGTAGGGCCAAATCATCTGTTTTATGACATGTGCTAATGTAATTGGTATTTTCATGAGCCTCATTAACAATCAATATCAGTTGAGATACAGGGGAGAATTTAACCAGTATTCTCCAGATAATTTCACAGAGCATCTAACATCTCAGAGGTACTCTGGAAATTCCTTTGGCATAGTGACTGCAGTTTACCCTCACCTCAAGTGCAAATTAGATATGGATAATTAGATCAACCAGCCTCCCTTCCATTGACTCCATCTACACTTCACGCTGCCTCGGCATTGACTCCATCTACACTTCACGCTGCCTCTGCAAGGCCAGCAGCATAATCAAGGGCCAGTCTCACCCCGGGTGACTCCCTCTTCTCCCCTCTCCCATCAGGCAAGAGGTACAGAAGTTTGAAAATGTACAGTATATTCAGATTAAGGGTCTGACCTCATTGGAGATTTATGAACTATCTATAGTTGGACTTTATCGGACTTCAATGTTATATCTTTACACGTAATGTTGTATCCTTTATCTGTGCACTGTGGATGGCTTGAGTGTATTCATGTATAGTCCTTTCTTTCAGGGGCCGCTGAGCGTTTTTGAAAGTGGGAGGGCTGAGCGATCACGGACCACTGGCCTTGTGGGTGCCCGGCGAGGGAGTGGAGCGACCAAGTGGGGGGAGGGTGTAGGAGGGGGGTGCCCCCCTCCCCCCCTTGCACGGTAGGGACATTTTGAAATTTGATGTATTAAAATCATGTTTTAGTGCATTGTAGAAGTATGATTTCAATGTTTTTTGTTTGAAATATTTTTAAGATAAGGGCCTACCTGAGAGATAAGAGCAGATGATTATTATTTTTGTTATTGCTTGACCTTCAAAAACTGGGGGATAATAATACAGGCCATCCCCCACCTCAAAAAGTGGGGGGGATGTATCCCATATCCCCCCAGATCGACGCCAGTGCCTTCCACGGTACAGAGCATTTGACTAAAAAACTTTTAAATGTATTATAATTTCAAGTGCTATTTTTTTTGTTTGTAGTTGGAAAAAGGGACAAGAAATAATCATAACATTTCCTGATTTTGCAAAGTCATACAAATTATTTGCTCGGGGGAAAAAATCAGAGTATTTTGAAATTATGCGTTCTCCTTTTGACGTATATTTCATTTTGATTTGAATTTAGAATCATCAAACCATGACATTAATAAAGGGGGTATATGTTTGTGGAAACATTACTTTTTTAAAAGTAAGACTTTCGAGAAATCTAAAATGCAGTAGAAATATACATATCAATGCACTGAGTCTCTTGCCCAGAATAGGTGAATCGAGGACCAGAGGACAGATTTATGGTGAAGAGGAAAGGATTTCATAGGAATCTGAGGGGTAACCTTTTCCACACAAAGGTTGGCGGGTGTACGGAACAAGCTGCCAGAGGAGGTAGTTGAGGCAGGAACTATCCCAACATTTAAGAAACAGTTAGACTGATACATGGATAAGACAGGTACACAAAAAAGCTGGAGAAACTCAGCGGGTGCAGCAGCATCTATGGAGCGAAGGAAATAGGCAATGTTTCGGCCTGAAACCCTTCTTCAGACGCCCGAAACGTTGCCTATTTCCTTCGCTCCATAGATGCTGCTGCACCCGCTGAGTTTCTCCAGCTTTTTTGTGTACCTTCGATTCTCCAGCATCTGCAGTTCCTTCTTAAACACCATGGATAAGACAGGTTTGGTGGGATATGGATCAAAAGCAGGTAGTGTAGCTGGGACATGTTGGCAGGCGTGGGCAAGTTGTGCCGAAAGGCCTGTTTTCTCACTGTATCACTTTATGACTACATTATACCTCCACCATGCATAAATGCTTCAAAATCAAGTGGTCAAGTTTTATTGCCATATACTCAAGCATAGAAACATGGAAATTATGTGAAGGAATAGGCCATTCGGCTCTTCAAGCCAGCACTGCCATTCAATATGATCATGGCTGTTCATCTAAAATCAGTACCCCTTTCCTGTTTTTTCACCATATCCCTTGATTTCGCTAGCCCCAAGAGCTAAATGTAACTCTCTCTTGAAAACATCCAGTGAATTGACCTCCACTGCCTTCTGTGGCAGAGAATTCCACAGATTCTTATTCTTAAACTGTAACCCATGGTTCTGAACTCCCCCAACATGGGGAATATCTTTCCTGCAATTACAGTAAGTAAAAAAACTAGCAGGCAAGCAGGATGCTTTCTCCAACCACCCCCATTTGAAGGCCACTATCTTCCACCACTTCTACCCAGTGTTTGGTACCTACTTCCAGCAGCCACTGGTTGTCCTCCAGGATGCACCGAGCCGCATCCTGATCCATGCCGGTCACCAGGACGAATTTGGTGGAGAGACTCTCAAGGCAGCAGCGCAACGCTTCCGACACCTCCGACGGCCCGGGACTCTTGCACTAAGCTGCTCCATGGCCGGAGCTGCAGCGAGCGACTCGTCAGCCCGGCAAACACTCGCCAGCCCCGGCTCCCTGTCTGCATCTGCCCCCGCAGCTGCTTCAATCTCTCCCTCCGCCCCCGCTCTCCAACACCCACAACCAGGTTGCTCAGCGCCCAGCAGCGCCTCGTCCAAAGCCGGAGACATTGAAACATGTCTAGCCAAAAAGGTTTTGAAACATGTCTAGCCCCCCCCCCCCCCACCCCCCCCCCATGTTTTGACGGTTAACTACGGCTCATGTTTTTTTCGACTGAAACATGCAAACAAAATGTTGCACGTGACAATAATAAACTAAACTAAAGAAGGGTCTGGAGAAGGGTCTTTTCCCAAAACGTCACCCATTCCATGCTGCCTGTCACTCTTGAGTTACTCCAGCATTTGTGTGTCTGTCCAAACTAAATGAAACATCTACCCAAGAGAACTGGCATGTCTAAATGTGCAACACAGTTCAGTATTGTTCAGAAGTGTTGGTCTAGATCACTGGTAATTTGATTTTCACTGTACCTTAATTGGTATGACAATAAACTGACCTTGAAAACTTGAAGTGCGACTTGACCCATCGCTTTCTGACTCCGAGGCAAGAATGCATTGTAGAGCCAAGACAACAAGAACGACATAGGGTTCTTTCTTATTTTCAAGTTCAAGTGAGTTTATTGTCATGTGTCCCTGTATAGGACAATGGAATTCTTGCTTTGCTTAAGCACACCGAAAATAGTAGGCATTTACTACAAAACAGATAAATGTGTCCATATACCATGATATAAATATATACACACATGAATAAATAAACTGGTAAAGTGCAAATAACAGAAAGTGGTTATTAATAATCAGAGTTTTGTCCGAGCCAGGTTTAATAGCCTGATGGCTGTGGGGAAGTAGCTATTCCTGAACCTGGTTGTTGCAATCTTCAGGCTCCTGTACCTTCTACCTGAAGGTAGCAGGGAGATGAGTGTGTGGCCAGGATGGTGTGGGTCTTTGATGATACCTCCAGCCTTTTTGAGGCAGCGACTGCGGTATATCCCCTCGATGGAAGGGAGGTCAGAGCCGATGATGGACTGGGCAGTGTTTACTACATTTTGTAGTCTTTTCCTCTCCAAGGCGCTCAAATTGCCGAACCAAGCCACGATGCAACCGGTCAGGATGCCCTCTACTGTGCACCTGTAGAAGTTAGCGAGAGTCTTCCTTGACAATCTGATTCTCCGTAATCTTCTCAGGAAGTAGAGGCGCTGATGAGCTTTTTTGATAATTACGTTAGTGTTCTCGGACAAGGAAAGATCTTCAGAGATTTGCACGCCCAGGAATTTGAAGTTCTTGACCCTTTCAACCATTGACCCGTTGATATAAATGGGGCTGTGGGTCCCCCTCCTACTCCTTCCAAAGTCCACAATCAGTTCCTTGGTTTTGCTGGTGTTGAGGGCCAGGTTATTGCGCTGGCACCATATGGACAGTTGCTCGATCTCTCTTCTGTATTCTGACTCATCCCCATCAGTGATACGCCCCACAGCAGTGGTGTCATCAGCGAACTTGATGATGGAGTTCGCACTGTGGTTCGCTACGCAGTCATGGGTATAGAGTGAGTACAGCAGGGGGCTGAGCACGCAGCCATGAGGTGCTCCCGTGCTGATTGTTATCAAGGCTGACACATTTCCACCACTACGAACAGACTGTGGTCTGTGGATGAGGAAGTCGAGGATCCAGTTGCAGAGGGATGCGCAGAGACCCAGTTCTGCGAGTTTGGTAACCAGTTTGGAGGGGATGATTGTGTTAAATGCCGAGCTGTAATCAATGAATAACAGCCTGACATATGAGTTTTTGTTGTCCAAGTGGTCCAGTGCGGAGTGGAGGGCCTAATTGCATTTTACACGCAATTAGGACAATTAATGCCTCTGCCTCTAATTATCCATATCTAATTTGCACGAGGTGACAGTAAGCTGCAGTTAGTAGGTGAAAGGAATTTCCAGAGTGCCTTTGTAGTTCTAGGATCATGACCAAGTGAGGATGACGAATGGTATGTTGTTTCCAACTCATGGACAGGACCTTTCATGCACCTCATCCCTGGTTCTTCTTTTTTTTAATATTTATTTTATTAGAAGCAATTGTACAAGGAGAAAGTAATCGACATAACAATTTTATAATTTTCGTACAGTTTCAATTTTAACATTTTATAAACCAATAACTAAATCGGAAAATAGAAAAAAAGAAAGAAGGGAAAGGAAGAATAAACGAAAAAGAAAAGAATGAATTTCGAAAAAGACACGAAAAAGAAAAAAGAAAAACCCCTGCACTATCGAAGAAGTGAAAGAAGCGGGAATATATCCCACTACCCTTCCCTACGCCCGCTCACTCGACCCTAGCGTCGGTTTTGAATTTGTGTTCAACCATTATGTTGTTGAAGAAATTCAATGAAAGGAGACCATATTTTGGAAAATTAGTCTGGTTTGTCAAACAAAACAAGCCTTATTTTTTCTCGATGTAGTGTCTCGGTCATTTCTGTGATCCACATCTTCACTGTGGGGACTGTTATCTTTTTCCAGAATTTAAGTATACGTTTTCTCACAGTTATTAAACCATAGTCAAGGAAGCGTCTTTGGAATATCGTTAACTTAGGGCAGCCCTCTGCCATTCCTAATATTATTAATTTTGAATCTGAGTCCAATTGAATTTTGAGTGTTTTAGAAATGATATTGAATATTCCCTCCAGAAGTTTTGTATTTTTATACAGGATACAATAGAATGGGTTAGGGTGGCTATCCCTGGTTCTTCTAATGGGCTAAGTCACGGGCTCAGTGGGTGCTGCCAGGGAAATGGGGGACGTTTCTGCTACACAGCTTGCCAGTGGAGTACACTACAATGGCAGGGGCTCAGCTGTGGAGGGAGCAAACGTTTAGAGTGGTAACTGGACTGAAATCAAGTAGCTTCTTCGTCAGTAGAGCCAGACACCATGGAAACAGGCCATTCAGCCCGCCCGATCACGAGTCCATGTTAGTTCTATGTTATCTAATTATCTCATCAACTCCCTGCACAAGGAGCAATATACAGAGGCCAATTAACCTACAAACCCGCATGTCTTTTGGATGTGGGAGGAAACCGGAGCACCCGGAGAAAACCCAGGTGGTCACTCTGGAGAGTACAGGCACATTTCATCAATACATCGCTCTGTGGCTTGATACTACCCTCCAACCACCAATCTTTGTCATCTGCGAACTTGCATATCATGCCTCCAAAGGAAGGGTCCCACCACTAGCTGGGTCACAATCTCCCTTCCAATCACAAAATCAACTTCACTATAACCCTCGGTCTCCTATTGGCAAGCCAATTTTGTGTCCATTTTACAAATGCTTTGGATCCCATTGGCCCTAGCCTTTTCGACCTGTTACCCACTTTTGGGTATGAACATAGAACAGTAGAACACGGCAACATGCCCTTCGTACCACAATGTTTGTGCCGAACAGGATGCCCTGCTGAACTGATCTAATCTGCCTGCACATGATCCACATCCTGCTATCCCCTGCACTTCCAAGTGCCCATCTAAAGGCCTCTTAAACTCCACTATCGTATCTGTCCCCGACACCAACCCGGCACTGCATTCCAGGACCCCACCACGGTGTAAAATAAAACTTGCCCTGCACATCTCCATTAAACTTTCTCCTTCTCACCCCATAGCTATGCCCTCTGATGTTGGATATTTACACCCTGGGAAAAAAATGTTCTGACCGTCTACCCTGTCTATGCCTCTCATCATTTTATATGCTTCCATCAAATCTCCCCTCAACCTCTGACATTCCAGAGAAAACAATCCAAGTTTATCCAACCTTCCTCTGAAGCTGAATCCCTCTAATCCAGGCAGCATTCTGGTAAACCTCCTCTGCATCCTCTCCAAAGCTTCCACACCTTTCCTGTAATGGGGCTACAGGAACTGCACGCAATACTCCAAATAAAGTTAGAAGCCTTTTGGATGTTGTCAAAGGCCCCACTGAAGTCCATATAAAACGCATCAGCTGTATTTTGTGCTGAATGGTGTCAACCTTCTTAAGGGCTGATGGAACGGCTCTCATTTCTAGTAGATTACTAGAATAAGTGGGACCCGTTGGGTCCCATGTTCACATGGGAGGGCTGGTCCCCCAATGCAATATTCCACCTCTTCACCAATTCCAATAGATATGGCCATACTTTTCAGGCCATTGCCCTGACAATTAAAAAAAAAAGAAACAAATTAGCAAAAAATCTTATTGGTGGCCAGTGGGGGGGGGGCGCTTTCTGGAGCGCTAGTATAGGTGTTGTGGGCCGAAGTGACTGGTTTCCAGAGGGCTAGTATGGACATTGTGGGCCGAAAGGATTCTTGGGCTGGCGGCTCAGTCACTCAGGCCCGGTGGGCTGGCAGCTCAGCCACTCAGGCCTGGTGGGCTGGCAGTTCAGTTACTCAGGCCTGGTGGGTTGGCGGCTCAGTCACTCACACATGGTGGTCTGGCAGCTCAGTCACTCAAGGCTGGTGAGCTGGCAGCTCAGAAACTACCAGAAATGTTGCCCAAAACAAGTGAGAGACTCTGTGAGAGAGAAGGGGGAGAGGGTGGAGAATTAATTTTAGACATTTTTCATTTTTATCTGCAGATCACAGCAATGAAGAAGGAAAGTCTATACTGGCCTGGATCTCACGGGGAGCCAATGCAGGGAGGGAGAAAAATACTGGGGTGAGGTTTAATTCTTTCAGGGGGAATACTTACTGGGGCCAAAGGGACTCCTCCTGGGCTAGTACAGGACTGATGGGCCAAAGGGGCTATTTTAAAATAAAATCTGAGTGAAATCTCAGTGAAAGGCACTTTTTCTGGACATTTCCTGGCCTGGCACGGGTCTTTTGGGCCAAAATGCTCTTCCTGGGCTAATACGGGCATTTTAGGCAAAGGGGACTGGTTTCTCGGCTAATAGGGGCATTGTGGGCCAAAATTTGTTGTTTCAGGCAGGCCAAACAACTAATTTCATTTCCATTTCCATTTCCATTCCAATTCCATTGCAGTTTCAAGCACAGGGCAGGCCAAACAGCTCACTTCATTTTAATTTCATTCCATTTCCATTTCCATTGCAGTTTCAAGCACAAGGCAGGCCAAACAGCTCATTGCATTTTCATTTCATTTCCATTGCAGTTTCAAGCACAGGGCAGGCCAAACAACTCATTGCATTTTCATTTCATTTCATTTCCATTGCAGTTTCAAGCACAGGGCAGGCCAAACAACTCATTGCATTTTCATTAAGGGTTAACAAATCATTTATTGCAGGTACATTGCAGACTCACAGTTCAGTTGATTCACAGCTTAGAATCACAGTTGTGGCCTCTCCCTCGCGATCTAACAGAGTGACTGACTCACGTCCAGGCATCTGAGGTTTTATAGTCCTGCCCACCCCGGAAGGGGCGTTACCTTCATCGTGGTGATTGACAGGCGAGATGACCTTATCTTAGGTGATCTTAAGATTTTTTAAACACTCATAACTTTTTTATTTTTCATCAATCTGAAAAATCCTTGGGGCTGCCTCAGCGGAGGAGGACTGTGAGTAAGATGGCCAAAAATCATAGCGATATAGGGTAGCGGTTTTTCTAAAATCAATATACAGCGCAGACAGGAAGTGGGCAAGATGAGACTTTTAGTTATATAGATAGAAAGCCCATGGAGTCTCAGGAGGTGAGTCACACAGCACGTTCACGCCGCCCCTGACCTGCTGTGTAGCTGCAGTATCTACAGTTACGTGTGCAATCAATGGTGGTGGTGGAAATTTTGATGATGGTCATATCACAAAGGACATGCAAGGTATTGCCCTGACATTGCCTGGTTCTTGTATGCCACTAATATGTCTTGCCATTCATCATTCCATTCCATGTGCTTAAGTCTTATTGCAAACGGGCAAAAATACCTTTGTTATCTCTAGCGTTGGAATGTGCAATCCACAGAAAACCTCCCCATCTCTGATCTTATAACTGCTAAAGTGTTTGAGCATAAGACACTGTACCTAGAAACGCCTAGAGTGATGTCTGAGGAATGGGATGATTGGCCTCTATCAACCACAGCCATTATTTCCAGTCAGTGGTGGGTTTCCATTTATGTCCATTTGATTTCTGTTTTACCGTGAATTTTGAACCCCTCATTTTTCATGTGGGCAAGTCACTCTCATCTCTCACTACCATTTGCCATTCTCCACGTGGCTGAAGATACAGGTGAGAGAAGTGAGATAATTTGCACACCAGGAACGTCTGGAGACCTTGCGTTATCTGTAGATGTCAGGAGAAGGAGCAGGATCAAACATGTCTATGATGCACGGTGCATTCATATTCATAACCCATGAGCAGCTACGTGGGTGAGGCAACAGAGGAGTCCTAATACCAATGAAACTACATCAAGATTTAAGAAATAAATCATGGCTATTACCTCGGCACCATTTTCCCGCAAAACATTGGGTTCCTTTTCTCTAAACGTGCGCTGTTCTCTGTCATGAATCTACTTGGCAACTGAGCATCCACAGCCATCCTAGATCGAGAATGCCCAATATACCCGCCTCTCAGCAAGCAGACATTTTTTTTTCTTCTCTAGCCTTGGTTCTATACATCCCAGCTACGTGAAGCACAGTTCCATATCTATCCTTTCCAGACCTTATAGAGTTCTACGTATCAATGATATCATCTCCTATTCTTCTAAACTCTAAGAGGAAATAGGCATGACATCTCTCGATACAGAAAACCCATCGTCTGAGTATTCTAGCTGGTGATTCTTTGCTGAACTCCATCTGTCACACTTACATCCTTTCTTCAACAGAGGGATCAGACTTGTTTTTAATATTCTACCATGGGGAAGAAGGCACAGGGCCCTGTAATCCATGACCACCAAGTTCAAGAATAGCTTCTTCCAACAATCATCATGCTCTTGAACACTGCACAACACTAACCTCAGCAAAAATGAACATCTATAGACCACCTTGGTTACACCAAGGACTTCTTTTTTTTTTTTTTTTTGCATTAGTATTACGGCTATTGATTTATTGATTTTTTTTTAAAGTTCTATATTATCTGCATGTATTACATACATTGACTGTCCTGTTACTGTCCTGTTGCAAGTAAGAATTTTATTGTTCAATAACAATGAATTCATTATAACAATGAATCACTCTTGACTTGAATATTCCACATTTGGTCTCATTAGGACTATGTGATTGGGGTAAAATATCTCTAATCCTCCTCCAGTGAAGGGAGGAACTGCAGATGCTGGTTTAAACTGAAGATAGACACAAAAAGCTGGAGTAACTCAGCAGGTCAGACAGCATCTCTGGAGAAAAGGAAAAGGTGATGTTTCATGTCGAGACCTTTTTTTCAGAGGAAGTCTGAAGAAGGTTCTTGACCTGAAACATCACCTATTCATTTTTTTGGCCAGAGACGGCCAACATACTGTTTGGCTTTCTAAGTACATGCTAAATTTGTGTGTTAACTTTCAATGATTTATACATGACACGCATGTCCCCTGAAACTAACTGTTTTTATTCTCTCATGAATAAAATATATTCTACCTTACTCAATTTTCCTACCAAAGTAGATGACCTCGGATTTTTCCATATTATATTCCATCTGTCATGCCCTTGTTCGTTCATAGCCATTATCCTATCTCCCTAATCCTTTCCACATCCTCCTGGCATTATTGATATAGGCTGTGTAGAACTGAATTTCCAGCATTAATCCTTGTAGAATACCACTGGGTCACAGTCTCCCATTCCGAGCATTGCCCATTAATCTCTGCTCTGTTTTCCGTCCATCAATCAATTCTCAATCCACAACAGTGTATTATCCCCAATCCTACGTTCTATAATTTGTCTTAATAATCCCTTGTGGTGTAGTTTATTAATTGCCACACAAAAGTCCAAATGCACCACATCAACTAGTTGTCCCTTGTCGATTCTGTAAATTACAACCTCAAATGTCTCCAGCCCACAGCAAGGATCCAGCAGAAAAGGAGAGGCAACTGAATGTGAAGTAGAAGTTATGAGTCTGCAAGTTCAGAATGGATTGGTGCTTGGACTCTTGCTCTTTGTCATGTTTAGAAATGAACTGCAGATGTGCAGGAATAAACTGCAGATGAACTCTACTTCCTGAGAAGATTGCGGAGAGTCAGTTTGTCAAGGAGGACTCTCTCTAACTTCTACAGGTACACAGTAGAGAGCATGCTGACCGGTTGCATCGTGGCTTGGTTCGGCATTGCTACCAAGAATGACCAGGTTCAGGCATTGCTACTTCCCCACAGCCATCAGGCTATTAAACTCAACATACAAAACTCTGAACATTAATAGCCCATTATCTGTTTATTTGCACTTTATCTGTTTATTCATGTGTGTTTATATTTATATAATGGTATATGGACACACTGATCTGTGCAAGAAATTCATTGTCCTATCTGGGACACATGACAATAAACTCTCTTGAATCTTGGTTTAAACCAAAGGTAGACACAAAATGCTGGAGTAACTCAGACCCGTTTTTGGATTGAGATCCTTCTTCAGACCAGAAGGAACTGCAGACTGAAGAAAGAACTGTAGATACTGGTTTGCACCGAAGATAGACACAAACTTTTGGTCACTGTTTTGGAAGACAGTAGACAGGTTCAGCTGTTGTGCTATGGCGTATTGGGGATGCTGAGAAGTCAGGGGATCAGTCGTAACAATGGGGAGTGGTGGGGAATCCACCCACCGAACAACCCGCGCCACTGACCGGATACAAGCCCCTGAAGGCCCGACTCGGCCCACAGGCATCCCAGGGGTGCCGGGTGGCGAGGCCTGTCTGGGCCGAAGGAACCTCACCGGCGGCGGCCATGGGAGCCTCGGCGACGGCAGCGGGCAGCGAGCCTCAATGTAGGCGGCAGGCAGTGAGGCCTCGGAGGCAGCGTTGAGCCTTGGCGCAGCAGGAGCCTCGGCGGCAGCGGGAGCCTCGGCAGCGATGGGGCCTCGCGATCGACCCATGATCAGCAGTCAATGAGCATGAGGGGGGGGAGGGGAAGACAATGGGGACCCGTCGTGGGGGGAACTGGCGTGGGGGGATTACCGTAAGTGACGTTGGGAGAATTAATTCTACAGGAATTAATTTTGCGAATCAAGGCTGCTGCTAACAACACCCTTCTACATGAACTTGAAACATTAGGGCCGGATGTTGAAAATATCCGTGGACAAGGGTACGATAATGGTGCCGATATGAAGAGACACACCTCGGGTGTGCATGCACGACTTCTACAGAAGAATTGAAGAGCTTTCTCTACAACATGCGCATGTCACAACTACAACCTAGTTTTGGGAGACATGGCCAAGTCGTGTCCAGATGCAATGACTTTCTTTGGAACTCTGCAGCGTATATACACCATTTTTGCATCAAAGATGGACTGTTTTTAGAAAACATGTGACAGGTCCGTCTATAAAACCTCTCTCTGAAACGCGATGGGAATGTAGAATGGCAAGTGTCAAAACTGTACGGCACCAGGCTGCTGATGTTTGTATTGCACTAGAAGAGTTAGCAGAAAACACTGATGATGCCCAAGCAAAAAGCGATGCTGAATCGTTAATCAGTCAAACGAGACATTACATGTTTCTGGTCTCACTAGTTTTCTGGCACTCCTTACTCTTTCAAGTAAATTTTGTGATTAAAGGGCCTGTCCCACTTGCGTGTCCTTGGCATGCAAATTACGCGACCTGTGGTCGCGTTGAGCCGTGATGATCCTGCGAAGGTCAGGCGCGATTACATGCGTCCGCACAGCCGTCTGGAGCGCGTGACGTCATTTGAAGATGGACACAAAGATGGAGTAACACAGCGAGACCGGCAGCATCTCTGGAGAAAAGTAATGGGTGATGTTTCGTGTCGAGACTCGTCCTCAGTCTGAAAAGAAGGGTCTCGACCCGAAACGTCACCCATTGCTTCTCTCCAGAGATGCTGCCGGTCCCGCTGAGTTACTCCAGCATTTTGTGTCAATCTTCAATTTTCTTGGCCCCGCTCTGGGAGTAGGATTGGGGGTGGACCCAGACCGCAACGGTCGTGAGCCCCAGGCCGAGTTCGGTGATCGTTTGCCTGCTTCTGCTGCTGTTGGAGGTGAGACGTTGCATCGTGCCAGGCTCTTGGGCCTGTCCCACTTTGGCCGCCAGTTCCATGACGGGCCGTTGGGGTGCGGAGATTTTGTTCACTACAAAAATTTCGGAGCCCCGCGCGATGTCGTGCACAACTACATACCCCTCCGCACTTCTAAGTGGGACCGGCCCCGCACGCCCATACGATGCCTCCGCTTCCGGTCGGTCGCGCCAAACGCACGCAATTGCATACAAGTGGGACAGGCCCTTAAGGAACTTCAGAGTGATACCATGGATGTTGCTACAGGGCTTTCTTCACTTCAAAAGCTTTGTAACTGGTTAAACACATACAGGGGAAAAGGTTTTGACGAAACCTTGATTGACGCTAGTGAACTTGCCAAAGACCTAGATGCTGAGCCTGTATTCAAGACTCGGAGTCAGCGCTTATGCAAAAAAAGAAAATTATTTGATTATGAATCTGCAGATGAACCTTGGTCAGATCCAAAAACAGCCTTCAGAGTGCAATGTTTGAATCAAGTGGTAGATAAAGCACTGCAAACACTTGAGCCACGGTTTGAACAACTGAAAGAGTATGGATGTGGATTCTTGTGCAATTTTCAGTACCTGTCCAAGGACACCATAAGAAAATGTGCAGCAGATCTGGACGTGGCATTGACAGAGGTCAAGCTGGGACAGGAAAAAGATGGAGTTAAAACCACAAAAGTGGCTGATATAGATGGACACATGCTTTGTGAGGAAATGGAAGCACGAAAGCCAATTCTGCCACCAGACATTCAAAACCCCATGAAAATGCTTGAATTCCTTGCTTGCAACAACAAGTCTATCGCATTTCCAAATGTATTTATTGCTCTTCGGATTTTCTTGACAATCCCAGTGACTGTGGCACCTGGAGAAAGGAGTTTATCCAAGCTGAAACTGATCAAAACTTACTTGAGATCATCAATTCAGCAAGAATGTTAGAACAGTTTGCCAATTATGTCCATTGAATCTGAAATTAGCAGGAGTTTAAACTTAGACAAAATTCTAAGAGTCTTTGCAGAGAAAAAAGCAAGATAGCGTCCTCATAATAAAAGGCAATAATAATATGACATTTATAATTTATGAATGGTAATAGAAATCCATAAAAGATAATTTGGTTCCAACAATGCACTTAAATTCTGAATTTTTTTTTCTGAAAAAATATATATATTTTTTTAATAAATCATTTCACAGTATGGGAGGCTGGGATGGCACCAGACAGTTGAAACTGATGTTTTGAGTACAGACATCTATATATGTGGAAAACACCACACAACTTTCAATATATGTCTGGATTTGGATTTACCAGCTTCTGGAGAGAAGCAGCCAAATGTAAAATGTTTTATATTTGGTTTAAGCGAGCTCTCGTGGGGAAGGTTGGAGAGAGTCAACTTGGGAGGGAAACCAAGTATTTAAATCGTAGAATCCGTGGTTTTATAGCAAGTCTTCCACTCAAAAAGGTCTGCAGTAATCAGAGCCCGAAACGGTTGGATGGGGCTGAAGCCCAAAATTTAATGCCTGGACAGCTTTTTCACCAATGGTTATTGGTTTTCCAGGATCTAGTTAATTAAATTACTTTTTTTTTCATTTCACAGTCACTAAAACAAGTGGTATTGTAACTATGTACTTTTCAGAGGTGATCTACACATTTTGTTTGTTATTTGTAGACTTACATGTATACAATTTTATATTAAAATGTAGCTTAGATCTGTTTGGTCCATTAACTCGCAGGCACTTTTTAAGCGCACATTTTGATTACTTTCCATTCTACCATAAGAGATATATTATATAGTCTATAATAGACTTTATTTGGATTTCTATGATTCTACAGACCTTGGCTGGGAATCTGGGGCTCACCAAAATTGTTCCCAATTGGGCCCCGCACCTCCTAAGGCCAGCCCTGGCTGTCTGTACGGAGTTTGTACGTTCTCCCGAGACCTGCATGTGTTTTTCTCCTAGATCTTCGGGTTTCCTCCCACACTCCAAAGACGTACAGGTTTGTAGGTTGATTGGCTTGGTAACCACTGCAGTTCGCTTACCGCCACAACAGATCAACGGTGGATGTGATCTCACTGCCTCTCCACTCCGCTCTGGACCACCTGGACAACAAAAACTCAAATGTCAGGCTGTTATTCATTGACTACAGCTCGGCATTTAATACCATCGTCCCCTCCAAGCTGGTTACCAAGCTCTCGGAGCTGGGTCTCAGCGCATCCCTCTGTAATTGGATCCTCGACTTCCTCATTCACAGACCACAGTGGTGGAAATGTGTCATCCTCGATAACAATCAGCACGAGAGCACCTCAAGGCTGCGTGCTCAGCCCCCTGCTGTACTCACTCTATACTCATGACTGCGTAGCTGGAAATAGTGCGAACTCCATCATCAAGTTCGCTGACGACACCACTGTTGTGGGACGTATCACTGATGGGGACGAGTCAGAGTATAGAAGTGAGATCGACCGATTGACAAATGGTGCCAGCACAATAACCTGGCCCTCAAAACCAGCAAAACCAAGGAACTGATTGTGGACTTCGGAAGGGGTAGGATGGGGACCCACAGTCCTGTTTATATCAACGGATGGGCCAAGAGTTTCAAATTCCTGGGCGTGCATATCTCTGAAGATCTCTCCTGGTCCCAGAACACTGATGCAATCATAAAGAAAGCACATCAGCGCCTCTACTTCCTGAGAAGATTACGGGGAGTCGGTATGTCAAGGAGGACTCTCTCTAAGTTCTACAGGTGCACAGTAGAGAGCATGCTGGAGAGTTGCATCGTGGCTTGGTTTGGCAATTTGAGCGTCCAGGAGCGGAAAAGGCTGCAAACAGTAGTAAACACTGCCCAGTCCATCATCGGCTCTGACCTCCCTACCATCGAGGGGATCTATTGCAGTTGCTGCCTCAAAAAGGCTGCCAGCATCATCAAAGACCCACACCATCCTGGCCACACACTCATCTCCCCGCTACCTTCAGGTAGAGGGTGCAGGAGCCTGAAGACTGCAACATCCAGGTTCAGGAACAGCTACTTCCCCACAGCCATCAGGCTATTAAACACAACTTCAAACAAACTCTGAACTATATCAGCCTATTGCACTTTATCTGTTTATTTATTTATGTGTGTATATATATATATTCTATGGTATATGGACACACTGAACTGTTCCATATTTATGCCTACAATATTCTGTTGTGCTGCAGCAAGCAAGAATTTCATTGTCCTATCTGGGACACATGACAATAAACTCTCTTGACTTGACTTGACTTGAAATGTAAACATTGTCCCTAGTGGGTGTGGGATGGTGTTAATGTGCGGGGATCGCTGGTCGGCGTGGACCCGGTGGGCCGAAGGGCCTGTTTCCACGCTGTATCTCTAAACTAAACTAAACTAAGTTGGCCCAGGAGATGCACGAGGGACAGTGTAGTCCGTTAGTTACACTGGGAACAACAGTCGTTGCATCCGAAATGTGGAAAGCACATCAGACCACAAGGCTTGCAAATGACTCAAAAATCATTGCCGTTGTTCTCCACTCCGGAGGAGAAATAACATTCATGTAAAAAACATTTTGAAATTGTTTTATAATTGAATGCCTGTCCTTGTTTGTATGTGCTCATGGAACCATTGGAGGATTTTACAATCTAACAGGAGACACATTTTTATGCTAGCCATTTGGCTCAAATTTGCTCCTATGAGTAATTCAATTTAAATCGTTCAGGATACATAAAATTCAACCTTTGGTGTTTCATTTTATAACGGTAGTTTAAAGTTGGTTCAGAGAAACCAATGAGGTCCATTTTCAGGGAAAAGCTGCCTATATTTTTAACTGTTTATTAATAAAAACCTTGCCATCTTCCTGTTCCAATTATTCTCTGGTTACAATTAAAACAATCCGAGTCATGTTTTGATTGCTTTTGCTGTAGCTCAAAGCATCACTATCTTCCCCTCCTCTTTATTATTGTAGCTAAATGTTACAACACAAAAGGGGTTAACTTTGTCAATGGAAGTTACTGCCTGCACACATTTAAAGCCACTTGCCAGTGGGACCCTTCAAATTAAATGAGGTGTGAAAGAGGTCATAAACCCGTCATTAGAAGGGTATATCATTATCAGGTTTAGCTTTTTTTTCCCCCGCAGGAAAGGATTCTCGCTTCTCTAAGAGCCATCCATAAACCAAAAACTATCAAGTGGCCGGCTTAGAACAACTTTTTGCCGCATTTGGAACTTTTTGAAGGAAATATTCTGAAAGGAAACTATTTGTTTGCATTTCCAATTCTGCTACCAGATTTTATTGATATAACTTTGTTTGAAAAATGTCCCCTTTACAGTATGATGCTGGTTATGGGAGTCACGTACTTGATGCAGGGACCACTTAACAAGCCAACCACAAGTATTGAGATGTACTTCAGTTGCCATCATATTGATGGGTCTCAACATAAATCATCTACCTATTGCAACATGGAACTGTGCAGTATCTCTCCCTCCCTGACTATATTTTAATCCCGCATAAAACATTGATTTGATTCTTATAGGGCTTTTAAATGTGACTTTAAGCTGCATAAATGCTTAGAAGTGGACAGTCATGTATCCATTCCCCTCCACCTTTTCAATCATTGATCCATTTAAGTGTCTAAAAGGAAAGGTATCTGACTGACAATGAGATGAGCACACTTTCTCAGAAGTGCAAATGGTTCATAATTCATGAATTCCTATAACAGCATCCTTTCCCTGGAGTGCGAGAACACCAAATGTGATTATTATTTATTCCTCTGCACATAACTCTTCCGCTGCCTATGCGTGCTTAGAGAGAGATATGGGGAGAGAGAGGGAGAGTCCGGGGTGGGGAGATATTTTGTGTATATGTCCGCCCCACATTAACTCACACAAAGGCATGCTCTCAGAACCGCTTCAGACTGCCAAAAAAGGACAACACAGTGACAGCCAAACAGACAAGGAAAAGCAATTTGTCTATTTTGATTCATATTGATCTCTTTCATTCTTTACTGTCCATAAGGAGTTAAAAAAAAACCTTAATACAAGATTTAGATATTCCCTCTTTCCCAGTTACACAATAGACAATAGGTGCAGGAGTAGGCCATTCGGCCCCTCGAGCTAGCACCGCCATTCAATGTGATCATGGCTGATCATCCCCAATCAGTACCCCATTCCTGCCTTCTCCCCATATCCCTTGACACCGCTATCTTTAAGAGCTCTGTTTAGCTCTCTCGTGAAAGCATCCAGAGAATTGGCCTCCACTGCCCTCTGAGGCAGAGAATTCCACAGACTCACAACTCTGTGTGTGAAAAAGATTGTCATCTCCATTCTAAATGGCTTACCCCTCATTCTTAAACTGTGGCCACTGGTTCTAGACTCCCCCAACATCGGGAACATGTTTCCTGCCTCTAGTATGCCCAAACCCTTAATAATCTTATGCCTCAATAAGAAAGCCGCTCATCCTTCTAAATTCCAGAGTGTACAAGCCCAGCCGCTCCATTCTATATTCATATGACAGTCCCGCCATCCCGGGAATTAACATGGTGAACCTACGCTGCACTCCCTCAATAACAAGAACGTCCTTCCTCAAATATGAAGACCAAAACTGCACACAATACTCCAGGTGTGGTCTCACTAGGGCCCTGTACAACTGCAGAATTACCTCTTTGCTCCTATATTCAACTCCTCCTGTTATGAAGGCCAACATGCCATTTGCTTTCTTCACTGCCTGCATGCTTACTTTCATTGACTGATGAACAAGGACCCCCAGATCCTGTTGTACTTCCCCTTTTCCCAACTTGACTCACGAACCTGGGGATTAAAGTGGACCCTGAGCTTAGATTTGACTGTCAGGTAAGGGCTGTTGTTAAATCTGGTTTTTTCCATCTGAGGCAGCTGGCAAAAATAAAGCCGATTTTGTCAAGGAAGCACTTTGAGACGGTAATCCATGCCTTTGTTACCACCCGGCTGGATTACTGCAATGCACTGTATCTGGGGGTTAGTCGGTCCTCCATCGCCCGTCTCCAGATGGTACAGAATGCAGCTGTTCGTCTCTTGACAGGCACACGAAAGCATGATCATGTTTCTCACCTTTTGGCCTCTCTCCACTGGCTGCCTATTCAGTATAGGATTCGTTTTAAAATTATTTTATTTACTTTTAAATCCCTAAGTGGTCTTGCCCCGTCCTACCTATCTGAGCTTCTTCACCCTTATTCGCCCTCCCGCTCTCTCAGGTCAGATGATCAGCTGCTCCTGATTGAGCCAAAGACTAAGCGGAAGCTCAGAGGGGACCGTGCCTTTGCTGTGTCGGCTCCGAGATTGTGGAATGAATTGCCTCTGCACGTTAAACAGGCCCCTTCTCTAGCTGTTTTTAAATCACTCCTGAAGACATATCTATTCTCCATGGCCTTTGTAGACCAGTGAGGTGTCGAATTGTTTATTAACTTTATTTGCTTGGTTTTGCTGCGTTGTTTGTACTTGTGTTTTATGTTTTTTAATTTATTGTTTGGATTTTTGTATGTAATTTATGCGCCTCGTGTTAGTTGTATGTTCTGTTGTTCTGCCTGTTTTATGATGTCTTGCTTGTTTTCTTTTTTCTGTACAGCACTTTGGTCAGCTTTGGTTGTTTTTAAGGTGCTTAACAAATAAAGTTATTATTATTATTATTATTTAAAAATAATAATCTACCTTCCTGTTTTTGCTACCAAAGTGGATGACCTCACATTTATCCACATTAAACTGCATCTGCCATCCATCTGCACACTCACCCAACCTGTCCAAGTCACCATGCATCCACATAGCATTCTCTTCACAGTTCACACTGCCACCCAGCTTTGTGTCATCTGCAAATTTACGAATGTTACTTTTAATCCCTTAATCTAAATAATTGATGTATATTGTAAATAGCTGCGTTCCCACCACCGAGCCTTGTGGTACCTCACTAGTCACTGCCTGCCATTCTGAAAGGGACCCGTTAATCCCTACCCTTTGTTTCCTGTCTACCAACCAATTTTCTATCCATGTCAGCACCCCAATACCATGTGCCCTAATTTTGCCCACTAATCTCCTATATGGGACCTTTTCAAATGCTTTCTGAAAGTCCAGTTACACTACATCTACTGGCTCTCCCTTGTCCATTTTCCTAGATACATCCTCATAAAAATCTACTGATGGGAAGGCTCCCAAACCTGAAACCTTAAATAGAAGATAGACACAACATTCTAGAGTAACTCAGCTGGATAGGCAGCATCTCTGGAGAGAAGGAATGAGTGACGTTTCGGGCCCTTCTTCAGACCTGAAACCTTAACATTTTCTCTTTCCACAGATGCTGGTATCCGTCCTTCTGAGCTTTTCCAGAATTGTCTGTTTTTATACCAGATTTTGGTGGCTGCCTGTGTGCTGGTTTGTGTGAGGAAATGGCCAGTTCAAAGTATTGCAACTCTTTGCTCTGACAGCATCTACACTTTAAAAATAAGTTGCACATGCAAATAATACCATGAATGCATTGAATAACAATGATATGGTCAAACGCTGTCCTTATTTGCATCCATTAATAGAAACATAGAAACATAGGTGCAGGAGTAGGCCATTCGGCCCTTCGAGCCTGCACCGCCATGCAATATGATCATGGCTGATCATCCAACTCAGTATCCTGTACCTGCCTTCTCTCCATACCCTCTGATCCCTTTAGCCACAAGGGCCACATCTAACTCCCTCTTAAATATAGCCAACAAACTGGCCTCAACTACCTTCTGTGGCAGAGAATTCCAGAGATTCACCACACTCTGTGTGAAATTTTTTTTCCTCATCTCGGTCCTAAAAGATTACCCCCTTATCCTTAAACTTTGACCCCTTGTTCTGGACTTCCCCAACATCGGAAACAATCTTCCTGCATCTAGCCTGTCCAACCCCTTATGAATTTTGTATGTTTCTATAAGATCCCCCCTCAATCTTCTAAATTCCAGCGTGTACAAACCGAGTCTATCCAGTCTTTCTTCATATGAAAGTCCTGCCATCCCAGGAATCAGTCTGGTGAACCTCTGTACTCCCTCTATGGCAAGAATGTCTTTCCTCAGATTAGGAGACCAAAACGGTATGCAATACTCCAGGTAAGTCTTATTTGCATCCACTAAGTCTAAGTCTAGTAATGTGCATGTGTTGATATTGGACCGACGATGGAGTGGTGAGCTTGGGCAGTATTGTAACAATGAATGAGGTTTGCAAAAAACCTAAATGGATTGAATCAGAACCATGCTTTTTAAGACTAGATGATATGGTTAGCTTAGCTGAATGCCAAGGCATACATGTTTGAAGCAAATGCACAGAATTAAGAGTAGTCAAGAAGTTGAGGAGCAACATAAATTGGTGAACGGCATGTTTCCCAGTTGTCGTTCCCAAATTTTAGTTGCAGGATATGGAAGCAAATACAATGTGAGACTGGAACTGCATTTTCAATAAGGGAGCAGGAGAGGTCGAGCTGTAATCGTCTGAAAACTGACTGCTTGTAGGTAGCAACTTGAGGGAGAAGCACGCGGATGAGAAAGCAGTGAGGGAAGAACTGATTCTTGAGGTAATACCAAGTGCTGGAGTAACTGTGGATCAGGTAGCATCTGTGGAGGGAATGGACAGGCGATGTTTCAGGTCGGGACACTTCTTCAGACTGATTGTAATGAGGGAGAGAAAACTGGAAAAAAAGAAATGGGGTTGAGACAAAGCCTGGCAAGCGATAGGTGGATACAGCTCATATCAGCCGAAGAAGGGTCCCAACCCAAAATGTCTGTCCATTCCCTCCACAGATGCTGCCTGGCCCACTGACTTCCTCCAGCACTTTCTGTTTTGCTCAAGAAACATGTCCCCAATGTTGGTGGGGTCCAGAACCAGGAGCCACAGCTTAGGAATAAGGGGTAAGCCATTTAGAACGGAGACGAGGAAACACTTTTTTTCCACACAGCGAGTTGTGAGTCTGTGGAATTCTCTGCCTCAGAGGACGATGGAGGACGGTTCTCTGGATACTTTCAAGAGAGAGCTAGATAGGGCTCTTAAAGATAGCGGAGGCAAGAGATATCGGGAGAAGGCAGGAACGGGGTACTGATTGGGGATGATCAGCCATGATCACATTGAATGGCGGTGCTGGCTCGAAGGGCTGAATGGCCTACTCCTGCATCTATTGTCTATTGTCAAGATTCCAGCATCTGCTGTTTCTTATGTCTTCTTCCATCGGTGATAAGAAGGAGTCACATTCTAGCTACAATTAGATGGGTAAAGCAAAAGCAGGCAAGAGCTTGCCACGAAGCTGGGACACAATCAGCTGTCCAAAGTGTAACAAACTCAGTTTGGTTTAGTGCACCACTGCCTTGCTGAACATGATGTATGAGGCTGATCGGAATCGTTTCCGTACCGTTCAGAGGATAGATGGCAGAGGTTCAAGTATGGAGTTCAGGGAGAGATGGTCTCCCATCATGACGTTGTCAACTGTGAATCAGTGGCACCACGTTTCCCTTTTAAACAGAATGTGGGTTGCAAATCACACTGTGGGGATGGGTATTGAGGGAATGTTGTGTTATTGGAGGTGTGTCATTTAAATGAAACTTTGAACTGGAGCCGTATCATGCTCGCCTAGGTAGACTTAAAGTTCCCTTGGCACTATTTTGGAAAAGAAACAGGTGAATTTTCTCTGATATCCTTGTCAAACTCTAAAATCTGTTTACTGGATTATGATCACAGAGAGCAGAGAACAGCACAGCGCAGGAATAGCCCCTTCAGCCCACGATATCTGTACTGAATATGATGCCTACTTAAACTAACGCCGCCTGCCAGCATATGCTCCATATCCTTCCTTCTGAACCTTCTGAATGTTGTAGTCGGCAGGGCAGCACTCTGCATATCGCCAACTTGGACAATTTAACATTTTATCAAGCCAATTAACCTACAAACCTGTACGTCTTTGGAGTGTGGGAGGAAACCGAAGTTCTCGGCGAAAACCCACGGGGAGAGCGTACAAACTCCGTACAGACAGCACCCGTAGTCGGGATCGAACCCGGGTCTCTGGCGCTGCATTTTGCTGTAAGGCAGCAACTCTACCGCTGTGCCACCGTGACTGCAATCGTGACACTTCCATTCCCTGCACATTTATGCGCCTATCTAAAAGCCTCTTAAATATCACTGTCGAATCTGCCTCCAACGCTGCACATGGTGTGTTCCAGACACACACCAGTCTGTATGAAAAACCTTCCCCTATTCTAGGGTTACTATTGTCACATGTATCAAGGTACAGTGAGAAGTTTTGTTTTTCATTCTGTTCAACAAACCAGACACACAATACATAAATACAATCAAGCCAAACTCAAGCCAACTCTCTAGAATTTAGAAGATTGAGAGGGGATCTTATAGAAACTTACAAAATTCTTAAGGGGTTGGACAGGCTAGATGCAGGAAGATTGTTCCCGATGTTAGGGAAGTCCAGGGCAAGGGGTCACAGCTTAAGGATAAAGGGGAACTCCTTTAAAACCGAGATGAGAAGAACTTTTTTCACACAGAGAGTGGTGAATCTCTGGAACTCTCTGCCACAGAGGGTAGTTGAGGCCAGTTCATTGGCTATATTTAAGAGGGAGTTAGATGTGGCCCTTGTGGCTAAGGGGATCAGGGGGTATGGAGAGAAGGCAGGTACAGGATACTGAGTTGGATGATCAGCCATGATCATATTGAATGGCGGTGCAGGCTCGAAGGGCCAAATGGCCTACTCCTGCACCTAATTTCTATGTTTCTATGTTTCTAAGTGCAATAGGTGGAACAAAGGAGAAGATGCAGTGAGCAGAATATAGTTCTCAGCATTGTAGCGCATCAGTTCCATCGACAAAGTCCATTATCCACAATGGGGTAGAGGTGAATCGGACAGTGCCCTAGCTTATGGAAGGACAATTCAGAAGCCTAATAACACAGGGGATGAAGCTGTTACTGATGGTGCACACTTTTAAGCTTCTGTACCTTCAGCCCAAGCAGAGCAGGGAGACAGAATGAACAGAGTAAAACTTTCTTTGATTATGTCTTTGATTATGTTGGCTGCTTCGCTGAGGCAACGTGAAGTGTAGATGGAGTCAATGGTTGGGAGCCAGGTCTGTGATGGACTGGGCAACATCTACAACTCTCTGCAGTTTCTTGCATCTTGGGCAGCGCTATTCCTAATCCAAACTGTGATGCTACCGAGCAGTATGCTTTCCATGATGCGTCGGTAGAAGTTTGTAAGAGTCATTGGAGATGTGCTGAGTTTTTCTCAGGAAATAGAGGTGTTGTTGTGCCTTCTTGGCTGTGGCATCAATGTGCTTGAACACCAGGAACTTGAAGCTGTCATTCATTTCCACTTTGCAACCACTGATGATGGTGGGGACATGTACTCCACCATTCTTCCTGAAGTCTGTCACTAGCCTCCTTGTCACCAGAGATGCTGAAATTTAGATCTTCTTATTGGAAGCTGTCTTCCCTTAGGCATTAAATACCAGTCTGTTTCACGGTAATTCTTTCTCACTCTCCCTTCCCCTGTTTTTCAGGACAGATTGTTATTGCAGAATGTTAAGGGCCTGTCCCACCAGCATGCGATTGCATGCGTCTAGCGCGACCAAGGTCAAAGGTCAAAGGTCAAAAACTTTATTTGCCATTTGTGCTTACACACATTGGAACTCTTGTGCGGTTGTTCAGAGAGTTAAGTTAAGTCAAGTCAAGCCAAGTTAAAAAGACACAGAAGACACATAATCTATAAAAACATATACTTCTCTAGAACTAAAAAAGAAAGAAAATGCCTAAAACCCTATATAAAGGGGAAAGTGAGAGCATTGGAAATTACACAAACCCTATATAAAAAGTGTCGATTGCATTGTAAATTGCACAGGCCCAGGAGACAATATAATATAATATAATATGATATGCTATGAGGTAGGTCAGGACATCAGTTCATTTAGTTTTGGCCAAGAGTCTCACTGTGGCAGGGAAGAAGCTCTTAAAAAAGCGTGTTCTGTTTGTGACGATGCTGTCCGCTCGTCTGTGCCTGAGGTTGTATGTGCAGTTTTTGTGTTTGAGCAGGGAGTGGGCTGGATGTAGTGTGTCTCTGATGATTCTCTCTGCTCTTTTTTGACAGCGCTGTGTATAGATTATATCCATGGAGGGGAATTCCATTCTGATAATCCTCTCTGCAGTCTTTATGACTCTTTGCAGAGCCTTGAGCCACCAAACGTGGTGGCTTAAGGCGTACGGCCAAGCGGGGCCGGTCCCACTTACAATCGTGGAGCCGTCTGGAGTTGTGTGGGGCTAGTCCCGACATCATACTCACTAATCAGCTGGGCAGGAGGCGGGCCGACTGAATTTGGGCGTCGGGCGGTGACATCATCATACAAAGGCACGCCGGGCGGTAACGTCATCGCGCAACGCTAGGCGTACGGTGTCGAGACGCTGCGTACGGTGTTGAGACGCTGCGTACGCCCGTCGAAGCACTCCATACGGCCTCAATGCGGCTGCGGGCCGACAGGCCGTTGTCCCGCGGGATTTTTGGACAGTGTCAGTTTTTCGGAGCCCTGTGCGATGTCGGGACCAGCCCCGCACAACTCCATACGGCTCCGGCGATCGAAGTGGGACCGGCCCCGCGAGGCCGTACGCCTGAAGCCACCACGCTTGGTCGCGCTCGCCGCATGCAGTCGCATGCTGGTGGGACACGCCCTTTATTGCTTTGAAACATTTGATAAATGTGAGGTTATCCATTTTGGTGGCAAAAACGGGAAAGCAGACTATTATCTAAATGGTGGCCGATTGGGAAAGGGGAAGATGCAGCGAGACCTGGGTGTCATGGTACACCAGTCCATGAAGGTAGGCATGCAGGTGCAGCAGGCAGTAAAGAAAGCGAATGGTATGTTAGCTTTCATTGCAAAAGGATTTGAGTATAGGAGCAGGGAGGTTCTACTGCAGTTGTACAGGGTCTTGGTGAGACCACACCTGGAGTATTGCGTACAGTTTTGGTCTCCAAATCTGAGGAAGGACATATTGCCATGAAGGAGTGCAGAGACGGTTCACCAGACTGATTCCTGGGATATCGGACTGTCTTATGAAGAAAGGCTGGATAGACTTGGGTTATACTCTCTAGAATTTAGGAGATTGAGAGGGGATCTTATAGAAACTTACAAAATTCTTAAGGGGTGGACAGGCTAGATGCAGGAAGATTGTTCCCGATGTTAGGGAAGTCCAGGACAAGGGGTCACAGCTTAAGGATAAGGGGGAAATCCTTTAAAACCGAGATGAGAAGAACTTTTTTGGTGGTGAATCTCTGGAACTCTCTGCCACAGAGGGTAGTTGAGGCCAGTTCATTGGCTAATTTAAGAGGGAGTTAGATCCCTTGTGGCTAAAGGGATCAGGGGGTATGGAGAGAAGGCAGGTACAGGATACTGAGTTGGATGATCAGCCATGATCATATTGAATGGCGGTGCAGGCTCGAAGGGCCGAATGGCCTGCTCCTGCACCTAATTTCTATGTTTCTATGTTAAAGGGATACAAAATCATTATCAACTTTTTTTTTGATTGCCAAAAGATCAAAATGACCTCCTATCCCATACAGACTGATTTGAAGATTCATCACATACAAATTTGACCCAGTGAATGAGGTTTTAGAAGTCGCTGAAGAAATAGTAGATGTGCTGTCATAGCAAAATGCTTTCTGCAGGGCACATGGAAGTAAACAAAATTGAACACCACTTGGAAATGGGCTCCTTTTGTGGCAAGGTTCTTTGAGCGTGGTTGCCTCCATTACCTCACCCAAATATCCATTCTTTACAGGCAAGCCTGGACAATGAGTCTTGGCAGGTAGTCTCACAATGAAGACTGATGTTTTCACACCTGACCTGGATTTTGGTCAAGCAGGTGACAACTTTGTGTTTTGTGGTCCATGGGTCTGAAGGCAGGGGTAGAAAACCCGGGGGCATAGAGGACACGTCCCCCCCATGTTTTGAGAGGTGGGGGACATCCCCCCCCAAGTTTATGTAATCCGGATTTTAAAACCCGGTGAAATTTCTGCTTTCTATGAAAATGGGGGGTGGGACTGATGATCGCGGGCGACGACTGGACGAGAGAGACGTCGGTCAGCAGGCAATGGTGGCGGGACATGATGATTCAGCGCGATGATTGGAGGAGGGAGGAGTGGGCCTGAGGATAGAGCGCGGTGATTGAAGGAGGGAGAAGTGGCACAGACCTGCGCTTCATCCGCAGCCAGGATCGATCCCGGCCGGCTCTCCGGCGCTGTCCTGTCCACTCCCGAGTACCCCCCCCAGGTGACCAGAGAGGTCGGCAGCAAAGATCCTCCGCTATAGGATCTTTGGTCGGGAATCAGACGGGCCAGCGCAGAGAAACAGCGCTAAACCCAGCTCAACTCTGCCTGTCCCGCCAGGTGAGCCTACAGCCCTCCCTGGACTTGCGGGAAATATGGCCAGCGCGGAGAAGCAGCGCTGGTGTCCCGTCGGTCCAGACAGGGCTGTAGTTAACTCGGTGAGACAGGCAGAGTTGAGCTGCATTTAGCGCTGGACTGAGCCTCCGAAGCCTCGCGCGCGTATGCGAGTGTGCGCATGCGCGCGCGGCCGCCAATAAATTGTGTCCCCCGTCCCCCATGTTTTGATAGCGAGTTCCGCTCTTGTCTGAAGGTAAAAAGTTCCCCAGTCAATGAGAGTTTGAGTTCAGTTTATTTTCATGTGTAGCAATGTGCAGTGAAAAGCTTTTGTTGCGTGCTAATCAGTCAATGGAAAGACTACACATGACTACATGACTACAATCAAGCCGTCCACAGTATACAGATACATGTTAAAGGGAATAACATGTTAGTGCAAGAATAAAGTCTGATGAAACAAAGTCGGAGGCACTCCAATCAGTTACATAGTAGTTCAGGACTGCTCTCTAGTTGTTGGTAGGATGGTTCAGTTACATAGAAAATAGGTGCAGGATTAGGCCATTTGACCCTTCGAGCCTGCACCGCCATTCGATATGATCATGGCTGATCATCCAACTCAGTATCCCATCCCTGCCTTCTCTCCATACACCCTGATCCCTTTAGTCACAAGGGCCACATCTAACTCCCTCGGTTGCCTGATAACAGATAAGAATATTGGTCGACATGCTTTGTCACATTTCTCATAGCCTCTATTCTTCCTCACACTGTGCTCCCAGCATGAGTTCATCATCATTCGCAAGAGACAAGCAGCTCTTGAAAATCTTCCAATCTTGTTCTCTAATTAGCAGTTTGGAGTTGGCCTCTCAACCCAACTCCCACTGGTATTAGCTTCAGCTATACGACCGTAACGTGTGTGTGAGTTACTTCACACACAAAGCATTTCAATATTATGTTATGCTTTATAACTCAGAATCCTTAGTGACTATGGTTACTCATTTAAACAGTCATGGACTTTGTCAGCAGCGTTTGCAGTACTTCTGGCTTTGTGTCACGTGTAAGAATCAGCAAATATTTCTGAGACGGTCCTGCAATGCTTATAAACTATTCATCCTTTTGAAAGAAAGCCAGTAACACCATCACCATTGTCTATTTACTTTAGACTTTACAGTTACAGCACGGAAACAGTCCCTTCGGCCCACCAAGTCCGCACCGACCAGTGATCACCCCATACACTAACCTACTAAGCACTCGGGACAACTTTTACAACTTAGCAAAGCCAATTAACTGCAAACCTGCACATCTTTAGAGTGTGGGAGGAAAGCAGAGCACCCAGAGAAACCCACGAGGTCACATGGAGAACGTACAAACTCCGTACAAACAGCACCCGTGGTCAGGATCGAACCCGGGTTTCTGGCGCCATTGAATCACCGTGCCCTACTCTGCTGTCACCCTTACTCTACTCTAAGGTAGTGATAATTTTCAACCACACCTTCATTTTTACTTTTGCCAAAATGCTTGTGTTTTTTTAACACATAATTAATTTTTACACACATAGAATTTTTTTCAACAAATATTTATTTGCAAAGATATCTCCACCAATTGTTCAAGAAGGAACTGCAGATGCTGGAAGTTCGAAGGTACACAAAAATGCTGGAGAAACTCAGCGGGTGCAGCAGCATCTATGGAGCGAAGGAAATGGGCGACGTTTCGGGCCGAAACCCTTCTTCAGACTGATCGGGGGTGGGAGGGAGAAGGAAAGAAAAAGGGAGGAGGAGGAGCCCGAGGGTGGGGGGGATGGGAGGAGACAGCTCGAGGGTCAAGGAAGGGGAGGAGACAGCAAGAGCTAGCAAAACTGGGAGAATTCAACGTTCATGCCATCCGGACGCAAGCAACCCAGGCGGAATATGAGGTGCTGTTCCTCCAATTTCCGGTGTTGCTCACTCTGGCAATGGAGGAGACCCAGGACAGAGAGGTCGGATTGGGAATGGGAGGGGGAGTTGAAGTGCTGAGCCACCGGGAGTTCAGGTAGGTTATTGCGGACTGAGCGGAGGTGTTCGGCGAAACGATCGCCCAACCTCCGCTTAGTCTCCCCGATGTAAATCAGCTGACATCTAGAGCAGCGGATGCAGTAGATGAGGTTGGAGGAGATACAGGTGAACCTTTGTCGCACCTGGAACGACTGCTTGGGTCCTTGAATGGAGTCGAGGGGGGAGGTGAAGGGACAGGTGTTGCATCACTTGCGGTTGCAACAGAAAGTGCCCGGTGAGGGGGTGGTACGGGAGGGAAGGGAAGAATTGACAAGGGAGTTGCGGAGGGAGCGGTCTTTGCGGAAGGCAGACATGGGGGGAGATGGGAAGATGTGGCGAGTGGTGGGGTCACGTTGGAGGTGGCGGAAATGGCGGAGGATTATTTGTTGTATTTTCCGGCTGGTGGGGTGAAAAGTGAGGACTAGAGGGACTCTCCACCAATTGTTCGGCACAATCTGTTCCAGAGCATCTGTGCCAACTGCCATGAGGTGCAAGTTGGACATACTGTACCTTACAGTTCAGATCCCTTTGCATTTGCTTGTTTTAGCCAGTTAATCCCTAGAATCGGACTTCAGTCTCTATTTGGCACGTGGTGATTAAAGAGCAAATGCACAATGGGGTCACCTACAAAAAAAATCAAGAGGCTTTCTGAGGGTGACACAGCGATGCAACAGTAGAGTTGTGTCAGAGACCGGGTTCCAGAGATCCTGACTATCGTCGCTGTCTGTACGGAGTTTGTACGTTCTCCCTGTGACGGCGTGGGTTTTCTCTGGCTGCTCCAGTTTCCTCCCACACTTCAAAGACATACAGGTTTGTAGGTTAATTGGCTTCAGTAAACACTGTAAATTCTCCCTGGTGTGTATAGTAGTGCTAATGTACAGGGGTCGCTGGTTAGAAGGCACTCCTTGGACCAAAGAGCCTGTTTTCACACTATCTCTAAACTAAACTAAACTAAATTAGCTAAAGACATTTTAAAGACAGCAGTACTGCCATATCCTACTAGATCACGGTCTGAAGTGATCCTGTTCCAATCCTGTTAGTAGCTGTGAGAAGATACATCGCGAGGGATGTTGGGCCTCGAGGCCCTGTCCTCATGGCAGCCACAAACCAGTTGCAGGTGATGGCAAAGGGAGGCGAGGGATACTTGGCAATCTCATGTATATGTGGGTGTTTGATCCTTAAGCCCACCCTAACGAGATGGTCTATCCTGATCAAGTCCCGTTCCATGCGAGGTGCAGGAAGATCAAATGGGTTCATAAGTGATAGCAGAATTACGCCATTCGGCCCAACAAGACTGCTCTGCCATTCTATCATGGCTGATCTGTCTTTCCCTCTTTGCCACATTCTCCTGCCTTCTCCCCATAACCCCTGACACATGTACTAATCAAGAATCTATCAATCTCTGCCTAAGTAACGGCCTCCACAGCCATCTGTGGCAAAGAATTCCACGAATGAATGAATGGATGAATGAATGAATAAGTTTATTGGCCAAGTATTCACATACAAGGAATTTGCCTTGGTGCTCCGCCCACAAGTAACAACGACATACAGTGACAGTTAGGAATGACTCAGAAAACACTAAACATTAATAATAAAACAAAATTGATTAAACATGTGAATGAAATAAAATACCAGAGCACAAGGAGGCTACAGATTTTTGGTTGTTGAATAGAGCAACTGCTCGTGGAAAAAAACTGCTTTGATTGTCTGGAGTCGCCTTCCAGAGGGAAGTGATTCAAAGAGTTTGTGGCCAGGGTGAGAGGGGTCAGAGATTACCGCTTCCTGGCCCTTGCAGTGTACAGTTCGTCAATGGAGGGAAGCTTGCAGCCAATAACCTTCTCAGCTGATCGGACGATTCACTGCAGCCTCCAGGTGTCGTGCTTTGGTCCAGACCATGATGGAGAAGGTGAGGACAGACTCTACGATGGCCGTGTAGAATTGGACCATCATTGCCTGTGGCAGATTGTGCTTCCTCAGCTGCCGCAGGAAGTACATCCTCTGTTGTGCCTTTTTGACTGTGGAGTCGATGGTAGCCCCCCACTTAAGGTCCTTGGAGATGATGGTTCCCAAGAACTTAAAAGATTCCACAGATGTGACTGGTGTTGTTGATGGTGAGTGGGGTGAGGGGAGGGGGAGCTCTCCTGAAGTCTACAATCAATTCCACCGTCTTAAGAACATTGAGCTCCAGGTTGTTGCGATGGCACCAGGACGCCAGCTGTGTCACTTCCTGACTGTAGGCAGATTCTTCCCCATCCTGGATCAGTCCAATCAGGGTTGTGTCGTCCGCAAACTTGAGAAGCTTGACAGAGGTGTCCGTGGAGGTGCAGTCGTTGGTGTAGAGAGAGTAGAGGAGAGGAGAGAGTACGCAGCCTTGCAGTGCTCCTATGCTGAGGGTTTGTGGGTCCGAGATGTACTTTCCCAGCCTCACATGCTGCTTCCTGTCCGTCAGGAAGCTGGTGATCCACTGACAGAGGGGTTCAGGCACAGTCAAAGTTTGGAGTGTAGTAGCTCTGGCACAATGGTGTTGAATGCAGAGCTAAAATTAACAAACAAAATCCTTGAATAGGACCCCTGGCAGGCTAGGTGCTGGAGGATGAAGTGCAGGCCCAGGTTGACTGCGTCATCCACAGATCTATTGGCCCGATATGCAAACAGCAGAGGGCCCAGCAGGGGGTTTGTGATATTTTTCAGCTTGGCCAACACAAGCCTTTCGAGGGTATTCATGACTACAGAGGTCAGTGAGACAGGCCTGTAGTCATTAAGACTAGTAATCCTTGCCTTTTTGAGTACAGGGACAATAGTGGAGACTTTGAAGCAGTCAGTGACAGTACAGGTTTGCAGGGACTGGTTGAAAATGTCTGTGTAGACCGGTGCCAGTTGTTCGGCACAGAGCTTGAGAGTAGAGGGGGAAACAATGAGATTTCTGGCTTTCTGGCTTCTGAACAGCCTCTCCACCTCCTCTATTTTTATTGTTGATGGAGAAGTGATGTTGTGCAGCATGGAAGGGACGGGTAATTGGGTGTGAAGTGATTGGAGAGGGGTGGATGGGAAAGGGTCCAGTCTTTTCAGACTGGAGTCTTGCTTAAAGTAGGTGTGACGTGATGATTGGGGAGGAGTGGCTGTAGAAGGGTCTAGTCTTTGTAGACTGGGGTCAGGCTGTGAGTGTGTGTGAAGTGCTGGTTGGGGGTGGGAAAGGGTCCAGTCTTTTCAGACTGGAGTCTTGCTTTAAGTAACCCTCTGACTAAAGAAGTTCCTCCTCATCTCCTTCCTAAAGGAACTTCCTTTTATATCTGAGGCTGTGACCTCTGGTCCTAGACTCTCCCACAAGTGGAAACATCCTCCACATCCATTGTATCCAAGCCAACGATCACAGCATGTAGTTCAGATTAAGTGCATAAAGAGGTTTGGAGCAGTGATGGGGAAACCAGTGATGAATTTTCCATTATTTTGATCATTGAAAACTGAGTCTGGCAAAGACTCTGTGCAAGACATTGATGCCACGGCCCAGCCCCTTTAATTAATGCCTTACACCTATCGCTGTTGGCTGTTATTTTGTGAGTATTCAACATAGCTATGGGTTACATCCACAAGCTCCAATTTATGTCAGGAAGGGAGGACACGTAATGTGTGACTTGTGGCATCGTTAGGTGCACGACCGACTCTGGGAAAATATCAGCCATGCCGAGGTGAATTGTGCACAAAGTACTGTCCAATATTCTGATCAGCCTGATTTCACCTGGAATTGATTGTCAGCATGAGTGGCCAATGTCGTTTCGCCGAACACCTTCGCTCAGTCCGCCTGGACCTACCTGATCTCCTGGTTGCTAAACAATTTTCTTCCCCATCCCATTCCCACATTGACCTTTCTGTCCGAAGCCTCCTCCATTGCATCTCTTTCATTCATTTGCTCGATATCTCTCTACATCACCGTCTACATCTCTCGTTTCCCTTTCCCCCCCGACTCTAGTCTGATGAAATGTCTCGACCCGAAACGTCACCCATTCCTTCTCTCCAGAGATACTGCCTGTCCCGCTGAGTTACTCAAGCTTTTTGTGTCTATCTTCAGCCAACGTCGTTTCTTTGGTTAAGAAAGGAAGCAGAGATAATCCAACGAATTCCAGGCCAGTGAGCTAATAATTTGAAGGGAATTAAATGTTTGAGGAGGTGATGAAGGTGAGGCGGTAGAAATTGCCCGTGTGGATTTCATCATTTCCATTAAAAGCTGCAGAGTACATGAGTACTATGTTTACATATTCTCATGTGATGCTGCAACTAAGAAATTCATTATTCTGTCTGGGACATATGCTAATAAAACACTCTTGACTCTTTGACTCTCGAGCTTCTTTCTTTCTAATATGATCTCATAACTACTGCTTCTGTTCATCTGCTCCGAAACACTCCAATCCCAATCATTTCAAAACTCCCTTGACCAGCATTACACTCTCTAAAACCTTGCTGTATGTTCAGAGCTTGCATCATTCTGCTCATCCATTGCCTTCATTCATTGGATCCAGGCCACAAATACCTCAGACTAAAAATTCTCATCCTTATGTTAACGTGCTCCAAGGCCTTGCTCCTCTTGAGTCTGGAACCTCTATTAGTTGTCCCATTTGACGTGAAGCCTGCTCTATTGATTTTACATTCTTGTGTGTGCTCAACATTAACCAGCCCACTTTTCGGAGAAATCTGGAGATACAATGAACTGCAGATGCTAGAAAACAAAGTGCTGGAGTAACTCCTGTGGGTCAGACAGCATCTCTGTATAACGTGGATAGGTGATTTTAGATCGGGATCCCAACCCAAAATGCATCTATCCTATTTATTCCCCTCATAATCACCTCTCATCCTTCTATGTGGAATACAATCCGAACAGGCAAAACCCCTCTCTTTTGCTCAGAGCTTCAAGTCATAACAAGAGGAGTATAGAAGTGAAGAGGTCCTTCTGCAGTTGTACAGGACCCTAATGATACCACACCTGGAGTATTGTGTGCAATTTTGTTCTCCAAATTTGAGGGAGTGCAGCGTAAGTTCACAGGGTTAATTCCCGGGATGGCGGGACTGTCATATGTTGATAGAATGAAGCGGCTGGGCTTGTATACTGCGGACTTTAGAAGGATGAGAGGGGATCTTACTGAAACATATGAGATTATTAAGTGTTTGGACACGCTAGAGGCAGGAAACATGTTCCCGATGTTGGGGGAGTCCAGAACCAGGGGCCACAGTTTAAGAATGAGGGGTAAGCCATTTAGAACGGAGATGAGCAAAAACGTTTTCACACAGAGGATTGTGAATCTGTGAAATTGTCTGCCTCAGAAAGCAGTGGAGGCCAATTTTCTGGATACTTTCAAGAGAGAGTTAGATAGGGCTCTTAAAGATAGCGGAGTCAGGGGATATGGGGAGAAGGCAGGAATGAGGTACTTGATTGTGGATGATCAGCCATGATCACAATGAATAGCGGTGCTGGCTCGAAGGACCTATTGTCTATTGTTTAATGCCCTGGCAGCATCCTCGTGAATCTCTACACTCGCTCCAACTTAACCACATAATTCCTGTAGCAGGGTGATCAAAACTGAGCAGAATGACCCAACTGTGGTCTCACTTGAAATCCTTTCAAACTTTGTGTTGGTTATGTGCAGTGCCAGATGGAACCCTGATTGCGTACTCCTGAGTGGCTCTCATAGACCATGGACTTTGCTCTCCTCCTTAGTACATGCAATAGTCAATGGAGTAGATGCCACACTGTGCAGCATTACACAGGCAATTGAAAGAACCTTGGACCATGAATCTTCCAATTGAAGATTGTGATCTTTATGTGTCGGGATGACTATCAGCACAGTTTTAATGTCATTACAATCACAATAATACTTTATTAGCCAAGTATGTTTTGCAACATACGAGGAATTTCATTTGCCAAGTCAGTCATACCAATAAAAAGCAACAGAACACACAAAATACATTTGAACGTAAACATCCACCACAGTGACTCCTCCACATTCCCCACTGTGATGGAAGGCAAAACAAGTTCAAATCTCTTCCCTTCTTTGTTCCCCCACGGTCGGGAGCCTCGAGCCCTCCGTTGACGGGACGATCTTACTCTCGTAGCCGGCAGCGTTTGGGCCCTCCGCGTCAGGGCGATCTGCATCGGGGGGATGTCAGCTCCCCCGCGCTGGACGATCGAACCTCGCGTTGGGGCTGGTCGAGAATCTGCTTAATTGGAGCTCCCGACTCGGCCTCTCCCGAGACTGCGAGCTCTCGATGGTAAAGTTTGCAGGCCGCGGTTGGAGCGACCTCAAGCAAGGGATCGCTCCAACCAGCTCCATCGATGTTAGGCCGCAGAGCGACCGGAGATACGACCCAGAGAACAATCGCAACTCCGGCAAGGTAAGAAGCTGAAAATATGTTTCCCCCGGCCCCCTCCCCCACCCACAACATAAAACACACCAGAGAACATTTACACACACTTTTAAAACACACAAAATCGTTTTTGTTTTCAAAGACGAAAAAACAGACTGTTGGCGGGGCTGCCAAGCCAAACAAACAAACAAACAACAACCACAAAAACTAGATTAACATCTAGTGAAGCAATTTCCAGACTAGATTTCTGAAGAAGGGTTTCGGCCCGAAACGTTGCCTATTTCCTTCGCTCCTTAGATGCTGCTGCACCCGCTGAGTTTCTCCAGCTTTTTTGTGTACCTTCAGAGAAATTAAGTTGCACATAAGTTCTTTTGACTCACAGTGAAGAGATACTGAGTAAAAATGATTACGCACAATAAAAAGGAACTGACATTTGCTTTTCTTTAATAGCCTTACTACTCTTGCCCCTCTTTCCTTTGTGTTTAATTGTAAAAGGATGTTACTTACTGGGTGACAGAACCATGCATTGTATTTTTCACATTAATTTAGATTGATAATTTATTTAGGAAAGCATTCAAGTAGTTAAAACATTATTGTATTTAAATTATTGACTGGCGTCGGTGTCTCACAGCTTCAGCAACCTAATTTTGATCCTGATCTCTAATGCTATCTAAGTGGAGTTTACACGGTCTCTACGTGGCTGTGTGGGTTTCCCCTACATTCTCCAGTTTCCACCCATGTTCCAAAGATTGATATTTTAAGTGACTCCTGCAAATTACCCCTGCTGTAGGTCAGCATATGAGAGAACAGGTTACAGGGGAATTCTAGAGGCATGTGGTTGAAGAGAGATCTGAGAGGCAGGATAGAGACAACAGGTCCATAAGATGGACACATGAAGCTCTGACCAAGAAAGCACACTATGCCTCCACTTCCTCAGAAGACTAAGGAAGTCCTGCATGTCTCCAACAACTCTTACCAACTTCTATAGATGCACCATCGAGAGCTTCCTTTTGAGATGCATCACAACTTGGTGGGAGCTGTGGATGTAGCCCAGTCCTTCACACAAACCAGCCTCCCCTTCACCGACTCCATCTATATTTCACACTGCCTCTGGAAAGCAGGCCACATAATCAAGGACCTTTTTCATCCCGGTCATTCCCTCTTCTCCCCCGTTCCCGTCAGGAAGAAGATACAAAAGTTTGAGAACATGCACCACCAGATTCAGGAACAGCTTCTTCCTACTGTGATCGGAATACTGAATGGTCCTTGCAAAAGCTAGTATGCAGTCCTGATCTCCCAACCTACCTCATTGAGGATCTTGCACTTTGTTATCTGCACTTTCTCTACAGCTATCATGCAATAATACTGTAACACTCTTTTCTGCACTCTGGCATTTTTCTCTTTGCACTTGGGTATGGTTTGATTATACTCATGGACAGTTGAATTTGACTGGACAGCATGCAAACAAAGTTTTTCACTGTATCTTGATACATGGTGACAATAGTAAATCGATACTAAAAGGTTGAACTGCTGCCTTCTATGTCATAATGAGAAGGGGGCAAATCAAACTAAAAATAAGTAATCGGACAAAAGCAATGTTCAATGGGATAAGCGTAAACCTTGCCCAGGTAAATTGGATCCATAAGTTGGTAGACAAAATTGTAACAGGACAACAAACTGGATTTAAGGAAGAAATTGTTCACATATGTTTGAAGCACATTCCCATGAGGGCCAGGGGACGAAGAAATACCCATAATTCCTGGAGTATGTAATTAGGCTCGAGCCTAAAATGGCTGCACATGACTGGCTTTCATAGCAAAAGGATTTGAGTATAGGAGCAGGGAAGTTCTACTGCAGTTGTACAGGGTCTTGGTGAGACCACACCTGGAGTATTGCGTACAGTTTTGGTCTCCAAATCTGAGGAAGGACATTATTGCCATAGAGGGAGTGCAGAGAAGGTTCACCAGACTGATTCCTGGAATGTCAGGACTGTCTTATGAAGAAAGACTGGATAGACTTGGTTTATACTCTCTAGAATTTAGAAGATTGAGAGGATCTTATAGAAACTTACAACAGTCTTAAGGGGTTGGACAGGCTAGATGCAGGAAGATTGCTCCCGATGTTGGGGAAGTCCAGAACAAGGGGTCACAGCTTAAGGATAAGGGGGGGAATCCTTTAAAACCGAGATGAGAAGAACTTTTTTCACACAGAGAGTGGTGAATCTCTGGAACTCTCTGCCACAGAGGGTAGTTGAGGCCAGTTCATTGGCTATATTTAAGAGGTAGTTAGATGTGGCCCTTGTGGCTAAGGGGATCAGAGGGTATGGAGAGAAGGCAGGTACGGGATACTGAGTTGGATGATCAGCCATGATCATATTGAATGGCGGTGCAGGCTCGAAGGGCCGAATGGCCTACTCCTGCACCTAATTTCTATGTTTCTATGTGTTGGGTCTTGAATGCCAGCAAGAACCAAGCTGATTGCAAAAGATTATGAAAATTGAGAAAAGAGAGGTGTAGAGACCCCTTGAGAAATTATTAGCATCCAACATACTTGAGAATCCAAAATAGTTCTCGAGGCACCTTAATAGTAAAAGGGTTGTACATGGAGGACAAAAATACGAACGTACACATGATGTTAAGCTCTTACATTGAAGCTACTAAATTCCAAAGTGAAGGCAGAGATAGTTGAGACGCTGGGTACATTAAAAACTGAAGGCATGGAGATATGAGAAAAAAGTGGCTGAATTTAATGTGGGTAGGTCTCCAGGACTTGATGTGGTGCATTGCAGGATTTTAAAGGAATCATGGGTGAAAATTGCTGGGAAGTTGATCAGAAATGTTTGAAGGTAGACAAAAATGCTGTAGAAACTCAGCGGGTGAGGCGGCATCTATGGAGCAAAGAAATAGATGACGTTTCGGGTCGAGACCCTTTTTCAGACGTCTCGACCTGAAACGTCACCTATTCCTTCGCTCCACAGATGCTGCCTCACCTGCTGAGTTTCTCCAGCATTTTTGTCTACCTTCGATTTTTCCAGCATCTGCAGCTGTTTCTTATACATTTTTGATGCTCTTTGTATACAGGAATTATACTGGAAAGCAGAAAATACTACTCCCGTGTCCCCAAGCCCAGTGACCATGCACCAGTCACCTTGGTGATCAGAAAGGTTTGATAATTGTTGATCTGGGACATGATCAATAGCCACCTGAACAGACCTGAATAATGAAGGTAAGTCAGCATGGATTGTTAAGGCTTAACCAGGTTTAACAATCCAATAGAGTTTTTCATTAGGTGATGGATAGAGATGATGAAGGGAATGCAAATGATGAAGTTAGTGTACATGGACTATCAGAAAGCTTTTGATAAGGTGATGCACAACAGGTTTCTCAGCAAAGTTGAAGCATGTGGGGTAAAAGGGACATTAATACCATGGATATGTAACGAACTGCGTGACACGGTGGCGTAGTGATAGAGTTGCTGCCTCACAGCGCCAGAGACCTGGGTTTGATCCTGACTACGGGTGCTGTCAGTACAGAGTTTGTATATTCTCCCTGTGACCACGTGGGTTTTCCCCGGGTGCTCCGGTTTCCTCCCACACTCCAAAGACGTACAGGTTTGGAGGTTAATTGGCTTCAGTAAAAAATTGTAAAGTTGTGCATTTTTCAGTTGTAAAATTGTCCCAAGTGTCGGCACTGGGCCTGTACTCGCTGGAGTTTAGAAAAATGACGGGGGACCTCATTGAAACATACAGAATAGGCTTGGATAGAGTGGATGTGGATGTGGATGTGGAGAGGATGTTTCCACTACTGGGAGAGTCTAGGAGCAGAAGTCTAGGACTAGAGGACTAGAGGTCATAGCTTCAGAATTAAAGGACGTTAGTTTAGGAACGAAAGGAGGAAGAATTTCAGAGGATGGTGAATCTGTGGAATTCTTTGCCACAGAAGGCAGTGGAGGCCGTCAGTGGATATTTTTTAGGCAGAAATAGATAAATTCTCGATTAGCACAGTTGTCAGAGGTTATGGGGAGAAGGCAGGAGAATGGGGTTAGGAGGGAGAGATAGATCAGCCATGATTGAATGGCAGAGTAGACGTAGTCTAATTCTACTCCTATTACTTATCACCTTATGTCCTGATGAATACAATACTATACCATTTATTGTCATTTAAACCTCAGTTTCCTGCATAAAACTTTATAGATTTTGGAATGATATTTTTGAAATATTTACAAAATTATTCAAGACAAGAATAGAACCTAATACTGAAATGATTATATTTGGTGTAATGGAAGATGGGAATAAATTGAACACATCTCAAAATCTATTCCTTAACTATGGTTTAATAATAGCAAAAAAATTAATACTTAAATTTTAGAAGGGTACATCAATACCAACGCTTAAAATGTGGATTGCAAGTATGTTGGACACCGCTCATCTTGAGGAAATGCGATTTCTCCTAATGGATAAATCAGACCAATTCATAACGAGTTGGTCTCCATTCGTCGTTTTTTTGGAATCATATGGTGCAACACAATTGTAAAAAATAACTGTTTCAGGACTGTACGAGGGTTGGTCAAGATTATAAATACTGATCTCCTTTTTTATTTTTTTTAATTTTCTTTTCTCTATTTTCTCTCTCAACTTTCTTCATTTACTCGTTTTCTTTCTTCACACACTATATATTTCACATCTTTCTATCCTTTACTATCTAACTTCTTTTTCTTATTCTCATCTTTTTTCAATGTAACAAAAAAAAAAGAAGTTGTATATAAAATGTATTATGAAAATATATATTAGGCACTTTGGTGCCATATGACTGTACTTACTTCTAATAAAATAAAATATTTTTTTAAAAAAAGAACCTCAAATGAAGTTCAAACGAAATTTGGTTTCTGCAGTCATACGACAGAAAATGTTGTATGACTTGATGTTTGAGCCCCCAGCGGAGAGGGCAAGTCCAGCGGCCGTTAAAGGCGATGTAAGGCCCCGCTCCAGGTCATTTTCAACCCCACAATTCGGGCGGGAGAAGTTGCCGTTGCAGGAACTCCATAAAGCGGTCTCCCACCAGGGACCGGCGAGCTCCCGATATCACCGTCCACCAGGCCTGCAGCCAGAGCCTCCAAAGCACCGGAGTCGGGTCGCAGCCGCGCGCCACCACAGCTCCTCCCGTTCCGAACTCGGTAGGTCCGCAGCTCCGCCCGGCTCCACGACTAGAGCCTCCTGCCAGAACGCTCCACAGTGCTAGGCCCCAACGACAACGGAGACCCGACAGGGAAAAGGTCGGGTCCCCCGTACAGGGAAGAGATTTAAAAGTTTCCCCCACCACCACCCCCCTCCCCTGCCTCCCACACATACCCATTTAAAAACAATTTTTAAAAAACACTACAAACTATACACTCAACGGGACAACAAAAAAAAAGACAGACGGACTGCAGAGGCCGTCGCAACGCCCAACATGAAAGTGGCAGAACAAGTTGAGGACACGTTCAATAAGTTATACACTGGGCTCAAGCAATAGAGGCATAGAGTATAATGATGAAACTTTATGAAATACTGCTCCAGATTCAACTGTGGTTATATGTTCAATCATGGTCACCGCATTACAGGAAGGATGGGAAGGCATCAGAGAGAGAGTAGAAAAAGTTTAAGTGAATAGTTCCTGTGGACTATAGTTACAAGAGCAGATTAGAGGCTGTGACTCTTTTCTTTGGAGAATATTTGATAGAAGAGTATCAAATGAGTGGATAGTGGGTTGCTGTTCCCTTTCATGGAGAACTAAAGGGCCTGTCCCACTTACGTGTCCTTGACACGCAAATTTTGAGGCGCACGGGCATCATATGGCCGCGCTGGGCCGGTCCCACTGAGAGAGGTATGTAGTTGTGCGCGACATCGCGCGGGGCTCCGAAATTTTTGTAGCGAACAAAATCTCCGCGCGCCAACGGCCTGTCGAGTAACTGACGGCCAAAGTGGGACAGGCCCAAGACCCTGGCGTGACGCAATGTCTCACCTCCAACAGCAGCAGAAACAAACGATCGCCAAACTCGGCCTGGGGCTCACGGCCGTTGCGGTCCGGATCCGCCCCCACTTCTACTCCCAGAGCGGGGCCAAGAATATTGAAGATAGACACAAAATGCAGGAGTAACTCAGGAGTAACTCAGCGGGACCAGCAGCATCTAAGGAGAGAAGGAATGGGTGATGATTTGGGTCAAGACCCTTCTTTTCAGATTGAAGAAGAGCCTCGACCCGAAACGCACCCATTCCTTCTCTCCAGAGATGCTGCCTGTCCCGGTGAGTTACTCAATCTTTGTGTCGATCTTCAAATTACGTCACGCGCTCCAGACAGCTGTGCGGGCGCATGAAAACGCGTGCGACCTTCGCGGGACTGTCGCGGCTCAACGCGACCACGAGGTTGCATAATTAGCGTGCCAAGGACACGTAAGTGGGACAAGCCTTTTAGAGTCAAGAGTGTTTTATTGTCATGTCCCAGATAGAACAATGAAATTCTTACTTGCAGCAGCACAACACAACATGTAAACATAGTACACTATAAACAATATAATAAACGAGAAAAAAAGTTCAGTGTGTGTATATCTACACATACTCACATACACACATATATATATACTAGACCAAGTGGGACCCATTGGGTACCGTCCCCTCAACACCCGGTTTCGGTGGGGAGGGGGTGGGGGGCGGCCTGCGGCGTCACACACACACTAACCACCCCTGACACACACTAACCACCCCCCTTGATATTATATGTATATTATTCATTGGCTTCTGGGGGAGGGGGGGGGAGAGTGGGAGGGAGGGAGGGTAGTGGAGAGGATGGAAAGGAGGGGGGAGAGAGGGAGGGGGGTGAGGAGGGGGGAGAGGGGGGGATAGAGGGGGGGGGATGGTGGGAGGGGGAGAAGAGGAGGAGGAGAGGGGGGGGGGGGGAGAGGAGGGGGGAAAAAAGGGGGAGAGGGGACGGAGAGGGAGAGCGGACAGAAAGGGAGAGGGAGAGGGGACAGAGAGGGAGTGGCGAGTGGCGGGCGGGTTTATCTCCGACAGTGTCTTTTGAATAACAGAGGGGATCTGCGATAGATAGGCGGTTTTTAAATTCAAAGTTTTGTCAGATTTGTGAACATTTTCAGTAACAACTCGAGAAATAAAGCATGACATCTTCAGATACAGCGGTTTTGGACTCCATGGGGTAAAATGTCTACCGGAATATGTAAAAATGTTACCGTTAGTGCGTCGTTTTTTCGTGAAGATGAGACACACAAACACACACAAATAAACCAAGGCTGCCAACTCTCACGCGTTGAGCGTGAGACTCACGCAGTCGACGACATTCTCACGCTCTCACTCTGATGACAGAAGTTCTCATGTTCAAAAAAATATATAAATAAATAAATATGTCCCACTCCTCCACACTCATCAATGAGAATAGTTTTCTGTTGGCGGGTTCCCCATAAAGAACGAGCAATTTAATTGGCTTAAGCCCATCGTACACTATTTAAAATGGCAATGTAGACAAAAATGCTGGGGAAACTCAGCGGGTGAGGCGCGGTTTGACTCGAGCATTTCTCCAGCATTTTTGTCTACCGCTCCATAGATGCTGCCTGACCCGCATTCACATTCCTGTGCAGATGGTGTGGTAGGTGAGACACGGCGGTGGTCCCGGCACCGGCCCCCATGGAGATTTAACCCCAGCCCGGAGCGAGGAGCGGACTGGGTGAGTGGGGGCGTCAGTGCAGCCTCCGGAGCCGTAGGGATGAATGACCTTGGGTTAAGGCTCCGCTCCTATGCCTGACCCCCGGGTCACTGACCCTCACCTTCCCCTGGACCCCAGCTGGGCACATAGCACCTGGGCCGGCCTTCATTCCCAGGGAGGGAGGGGGAGAGAGGGAAATACTCCCCGGATATCGCCAAGTCTCTGCTCACTCCGGGTGTTGTCGCCATTTCACTGGCACACACTCTCACACATAACCTAACACACAACCTTACACACACACACTGGCACACACAAGGTTTAAAGGGATATGGGCCAAAACTCTCTGGAATTTAGGAGATTGAGAGGGGATCTTATAGAAACTTACAAAATTCTTAAGGGGTTGGACAGGCTAGATGCAGGAAGATTGTTCCCGATGTTGGGGAAGTCCAGGACAAGGGGTCACAGCTTAAGGATAAGGGGGAAATCCTTTAAAACCGAGATGAGAAGAACTTTTTTCACACAGAGAGTGGTGAATCTATGGAACTCTCTGCCACAGAGGATAGTTGAGGCCAGTTCATTGGCTATATTGAAGAGGGAGTTATATGTGGCCCTTGTGGCTAAGGGGATCAGAGGGTATGGAGAGAAGGCAAGTATGGGATACTGAGTTGGATGATCAGCCATGATCATATTGAATGGCGGTGCAGGCTCGAAGGGCCGAATGGCCTACTCCTGCACCTAATTTCTATGTTTCTGTTTCTAAATGCAGATAAATGGGACTAGTTTAGATGGGACATCTTGATCTGCATGGACAAGTTGGGATGAAGGGCCTGTTTCCATGCTGTAAGACTATGACACACTGAAGAAACATAGAACATAGAAAATAGGTGCAGGAGGAGGCCATTGGGCCCTTCAAACCAGCACCGCCATTCATTGTGATCATGGCTGATTGTCCCCAATCAATAACCCATGCCTGCCTTCTCCCCATATCCCTTGACTCCACTAGCCCCTAGAGCTCTATCTAACTCTCTCTTAAATCCATCCAGTACTTGGCCTCCACTGCCCTCTTTGGCAGGGAATTCCATAAATTCACAACTCTCTGGGTGAAAACGTTTTTTCTCACCTCAGTCTTAAATGACTTCCCCTTTATTCTAAGAATGTGGCAAGTGCAATTGATCTGGAGAGGATCCAGGGGCGATTTATGAGCATATTGGCGGGCTGGAATTTTGTTTTCACTTTGAAGAAAGATTTGATAACTGGATTTGTATTCTCTGCAGCAACAGAGGTGAAGAAAAGACTCAGGTCATTCATGTGCTGCACTTGTTGATCAGAGCCTGGCTCTACTGAGGAATGTTATTAGGAATGCAATTTAGCCTAACCTTATTCAAACCTAATCCAATTTGAAGCATAAATGTTGCATTCAAGTTTAAGTTAAAAGACTCACTACAGTATGCACAATTTCGAGCTGAAAAATTCAAAAGCTCCCTACCATGGGAGGGGGGACACCCCCCACCCACACTCTCCCATCCTGGATCGCTACGCTCCCTTGCAATTTCTCACTCTCAACTATCACCCAATGTTGGCAGCCCTGAATCAATGATCAGAGTTTAATAAGTATAGAGATATGACATATGTACGTATGTGTGCATATGTGTGTGTATATATACATATATATGTCAGGGTTGCCAGATTGGCTTTTTTAATGACAAATTCCAGAAATCTGGCTTTTTAAAATTTGATTGGTATCAGAAAGTCCATTTCTTTTTTCCCGGCTTTTTCCATTTGGTTGGCGTCAGAAAATTCATTTGGCTTTTTCCTGGCTTTTTTACATGCTAAAATGATCTGCACGAAAATTACATACCATCCTTTTTCCAAAACATTTTCCTTTAAGAGCAATATTTTTTGAACAGTTATATTTGGCAATATTTCTGCCGCCAACTAGGGGGGGGGGGGTTGGGCACTAGGACCCAGCCAGCAGAGTCAGACCACGTGCTGTGTGTGTGTGCATCGTGGAGGGTGGAGGTTGTGGGCCTAGTGCTGTGCCTGCGCCAACTAGGAGTGAGGGTGAGCACTAGGACCCAGCCAGCAGAGTCAGACTCAGAGACAGACCACATGCTTAGTGTCTGCATCGTGGAGGGAGTAGGTTAAGAGCCTGTCCAACTGTACGAGCTAATTCTCCCTAGTTCCCCTGATTCCAACTCGGAGATTTACGGTAATGGCCGCTCGTAGGTACTCGGGGCTCTCGTGGACATTTTTCATCATGTTGAAAAATCTTCACGAGTCTTCCCAAGCTTACCGCGTTTCCCGAGTCCCTGCCGTTAGCGTTACGAGCCACTAAGAGACGTCCCCGAGCTCCGACGTACCCACTACGTACATTCTACGTGCCTACCACGAGTTTGATTTTTTTTTAAACTCGGGAGAATTAAACTCTTGAATTAGCTCGTACAGTGGGACAGGCCCTTTAGGGCCTAGCACTGCGCATGGAGCTCTTGTGAGGTGAGTGTCGGCTCTGGCCCGATGGTGGCCGGGTGGAGAAGGTCGGGGGAGTCGCTGGTGGAGGCCCGTGAGTAGAGTCACTATACGGGTCAGCAGCGGCAGTAGCAGTGTTGGTGTCGGGGAGACGATGAAGGTCGGCGACAGCGTCGGCAAGTCCCCGCCCGGGCGGGGAGGTAGTGAGGGCGTAGATGCAGTGCGTGTCGTGTTGCTGCTCCATTCTCCTGGTGGCCGGGCATGCAGCGCCGCGGTCCAGCGGTGGAGCTCTGGCCTGTGAATGGGCGGTCTAGTCAAGGAGTGTCGGTGAAGGGACCAGTCTGGAGTGAGTGTGACTGGGTGTGTGTGTGTGTGTGTGTGAGTGGGTATGAGTGTGAGTGTAAGTGCGCATGTGTGTGAATGGGTGCATGCGACATAGACAATAGGTGCAGGAGTAGGCCATTCGGCCCTTCAAGCCCGCACTGCCATTCAATGTGATCATGGCTGATCATTCCCAATCAGTACCCCGTTCCTGCCTTCTCCCCATATCCCCTATCCGCTATCTTTAAGAGCCCTATCTAGCTCTCTCTTGAAAGCATCCAGAGAACCGGCCTCCACCGCCCTGGGGCAGAGAATTCCACAGACACCACTCTGGGGGTGAGTGGGTGGGTGTGTGAGTGGGTGGGGGTGAGTGAGTGTGTGAGTGGGAGCGCGAGGGTTTGAGTGGGTGTGTGTGTTCGCATGAGTGGGTGTATGTGTGTGGGTGAGTGAGTGGGTGTATGAAGAATATATTAAAGCCTGTTTGGATTTTTGGCTTATTTCTAGTATTACTTGCCTTTAAATTAAAATTGCAACCTGGCAACGCTGATATATGTATATATATATATATACGACACACACACACACACACACACACACACACACACACACACACACACACACACACACACACACACACACACACACACACACACACACACACACACACACACACACATACACACACACACACACACACACACACACACACACACATACACACACACACACACACACACACACACACACACACACACACACACACACACACATACATACACACACACACACACACACACACACACACACATATATATACACATAAATAAACAACAATAATACTGTAATAATAACAATAATCGTTCATGTAGATCCCAGTTTATTTGTTGTCGTTGTTTAATAGCCTGATGACTGTATAGAAGAAGCTGTTCCTGAACAGTTTTCAGGCTCCTGTACCTTCTTCTCGATGGCAGGGGTGAAATGAGTATGTAGCCTGGGTGCTGTGGGTCTCTGATGATGCTGGCTGCCTTGTTCAGGCAGCAACTCCTGTAACCAGAGGTTACTGGAACAAAATAAAGGGAAAGAGAATTAAGAATAACATGTTGGAACAACTTTTTTATGCTTGATGTGGTTGCAGTCTGGAATGTACAGTCTGTGGATGTGGTTATATTGTGGCTTTCAAATGGGAGTTGGATAAAGACAGGATGGTTGAAAACTTGCAAGGCTCCGATGAAGAGGCCAGTGGAGGGGGGGCAGCTCGTGGCTGGGGGGCAGCTCGAGATTAATAACTCGGGAAATAATGCACAACATTTTCAGGTAAGCCGATTTTGGACTCCAGGGGGTAAATCTCTACCAGAATATGTAAATAAAATTCCCGTTCGCGGGCCGTTTTTCTGAGAAGATGTGAAAACACACACACACACACCCTCCCCCCCCTCCTATGGAGCGAAGGAATAGGTGACGTTTCAGGAGGTAGCACCAATAACTGGGGCCCATGCTCGTGCCCATAGTATAGCAACTGCATATATTTGGATTTCCAAATCCAAGGCGTAGCTATGGGCACGCGCGCTTTGTAAGGTACATCGAACAATCCTTGTTACCGTGACCCTATCCCTGAACTCTGCCTCCGCTACATCGACGACTGCATTGGTGCCATCCCCCTGCACCCATGCAGAACTCACTGACTTCATCCACTTCACCACTAACTTTCATTCGGCACTCAAGTTCACCTGGACCATTTCCAACATCTCCCTACCGTTTCTAGACCTCACTCTCTCCATCGCAGATAACAGACTACTGACCGACATCCACTACAAACCCACTGACTCCCATGGCTATCTGGACGACACTTCTTCCCACCCTGCTTCCTGTCTCCTACTCCCAACTCCTCCGCCTATGCCACATCTACACCCAGGATGAGGTGTTCCAAACCAGGGCTCATTCTTTAGGCAACGAGGGTTCCCCTCTTCAACTACAGATGAGGCTCTCAGCAGGGTCTCTTCTATACCCCATAACTCTGCTCTCACTCCCCACCCCCCCACTAGTAACAAGGGCAGAGCCCCCCTTGTCCTCACCTTCCACCCCACCAGCCGTCACATACAACAGATAATCCTCTGACATTTTCGCCACCTCCAACGGGATCCCACCACTGGCCACATTTTCCCATCTCCTCCCTTTTCGGCTTTCCATAGAGACCGCTCCCTCCGTAACTCTCTGGTCAATTCGTCCCTTCCCACCCAAACCACCCCCTCCCTGGTACTTTCCCTTGCAACCGCAGGAAATGCTACACTTGTCGCTTTACCCACCCCACCCCCCTCGACTCCATCCAAGGACCCAAGCAGTCTTTCCAGGTGAGACAGAGGTTCACCTGCATCTCCTCCAACCTCATCTACTGCATCCGCTGCTCTAGGTACAACTGCTCTACATCGGTGAGACCAAGCGCAGGTTTGGAGATCACTTCGCCCAACACTTCCGCATAGTCTGCATTAATCAACCTGATCTCCAGGTGGCTCAGCACTTCAACTCCCCCTCCCATTCCGTATCCAACCTTTCTGTCCTGGGCCTCCTCCATGGCCAGAGTGAGCCCCGCCACAAATTGGAGGAGCAGCACCTCATATTTTGCTTGTGCAGTTTACACCCCAGCGGTATAAACATTCTTCTTGCGTATGGCGTGCACAGCCTAAAGTTGTAAGACAACTTGGTCTGTTTGATCTTCTGTTTGTACACGCCAGGTTGATTGCATTCGTTGAAACAGGGTGGACCACGTGAAGGTTGCAATCTCCCACCCTGGTACGAACATTGACTTCTCCAGTTTCAGGTAGTACTTGCTTTCTCCCTCCTCTCCCTCCCCTTCCCAGCTCTCCAACAGCCCACTGTCTCCGCCTCTTCCTTTCTTCTTGGACCCGAAATGTCACCTATTCCATCGCTCCATAGATGCTGCCTCAGCTGCTGAGTTTCTCCAACATTTTTGTCTCCCATTGATATCTTTGTTCACTTTGGTAGGTTGGGCCTCATTGTATTAGTAAAGCGGCTCATGGTTCTGTTTTCTCAGGAAGACTACTTAGATGAGAAAGCCAGTGGGGAGGATGGTAGGTGTGAGAGGGCAAGTTTGGGGGCACGGTGAAGGAGGCTGAAAAGGTGGTTGGCAGAGCAGCTAGTTGTCAGTGTTTTGGGCAGGGAACTGTGGAGCCAAGCTGAATGAGCAGCCCTGCTGGTAATTTATCCCCAGCATGTCCTACTGAGAACTGTGTTTGCCACAAGCCACTGTGCTACAGCCGCACGCCTGGCCAACTTGGGTAACGATCCTGACTGTTCATCTGCCTCCTGTACATGGCGTGTGTTCACAGCTGGCTTGTGGAAGACAATAATAAGATAATAATACAGAGAACCCACAAAACGTTCAAGAAAGAAAAGAAGATTTATTTGTATAAGCACTGTGGGAAGATTTATTTGTATAGACAAGAGTGTCTTATGCCATGAATTACCAAAGAGTGTACAAAATCGTGAGAGGAATAGATGGGAGAAACGCACAGAGTCTCTTGCCCAGAATAAGGGTATCAAGAACCAGAGGACTTTTAAGTAAGTGAGTAAGTAAGTTTATTGGAACAAGTATTCACATACAAGGAATTTGCCTTGGTGCTCCGCCCACAAGTAACAACATGACATACAGTGACAGTTACGAATGACGCAGAAAACACTAAACATTAATAATAAGAAGAATCTTTGTAGGGTTTTCACAGACGACACAAACGAACAAGCACATACAAAATAGCAAGGAGCAGCACACCTTGGCTGCCATCGTCAGCGCCAGCAGCAGCTACAATGCAAGCAGCTAACATGCAAGGTTTAAGGTGAAGGGGGAAAGGTTTTTTTTTTAATTTTATTTTTTTATTCATTTATTTAAAAAAAATATTTAGAGACTGTGTTTCACTGTGTTGACCAGGCTGCGCTGCAACGTCTATTCACAGGCGCGATCCGACTACTGATAGGCACTGGGGCTTTGACCTGCTCCGTTTCCGACCTGGGCCGATTCACCCCTCTTTACACAACCTGGTGATTCCAGATTCCTCCAGAGACACCATATCGATGCCCAGGTTAGCGAGGACACCCGACCGGCACAGCCCGCAGCAGCCCAGAACTCCTGGCCTCAAGCAATCCTCGAGCCTCCGCCTCCGAGATTACAGGCGCGCGCCACCGCGCCCGGCTGGGGGAAGGGTTTAATAGGAATCTGGGTAGTATCTCCTTTGCACAAAGGGTGGTGGGTGTGTGGAACAAGCTGCCAGAGGAGGTAGTTGAGGCTGGGACTATCGCAATGTTGAAGAAACAGTTATGCCCCTGTTCCGCTTAGGCGCTTTTTGCGGCGACTAGGTTGTTTTTACATGGGCGCGGGGTGACGACTGTATGGTTGTGAGTGGTGTCCTCGAGTCGCCTAAAGAGTCGTAACGTTTTTCTGGTCGCCTTGCTGGATTTTGAAATATTCAAAACTTTTTGACGACTGTGGGCGTGCGTAGCTTGTTTTCCCCTGTTGTAGGTTGTCGCAGGGATGACGCAGGTTGTCGCTGGTTGTCACCGGGTGCCGACCGGTGAATTCCACTGGCGACTACCTACGCCAACCGGCGACAGGTACCACCGACGTCAAGAGAAGTCATAGAGACATAGAAACATAGAAATTAGGTGCAGGAGTAGGCCATTCGGCCCTTCGAGCCTGCACCGCCATTCAATATGATCATGGCTGATCATCCAACTCAGTATCCCGTACCTGCCTTCTCTCCATACCCCCTAATCCCCTTTGCCACAAGGGCCACATCTAACTCCCTCTTAAATATAGCCAATGAACTGGCCTCGACTACCCTCTGTGGCAGAGAGTTCCAGAGATTCACCACTCTCTGTGTGAAAAAAGTTCTTCTCATCTCGGTTTTAAAGGATTTCCCCCTTATCCTTAAGCTGTGACCCCTTGTCCTGGACTTCCCTAACATCGGGAACAATCTTCCTGCATCTAGCCTGTCCAACCCCTTAAGAATTTTGTACGTTTCTATAAGACAAGTAGCGACTTTTGAAAAAAAGTGCACAGCTCAACGTGATTAGTTGTGTATAGTGCGTTGACATTCAAACTTTTTTTTGTCGGGGACAGTGAATGTCGCAAAATGGCTCCAAGGAGAAGGAAGGCGCAGCCTAAGAGCAAGACACAACCCACCCGGCAGGTGGAGACTGAGGGATCCCAGGAGATTGATGTCCGGGAGGAGGTGACCATGGAGGTGGGTCGTGTCCACACCACCACCCCACCCCGGCCTGTCAAGTCCACAGGCACTGCTGCTGCCGCTACTGTTGCTGACCCAGACTCGGATTATGCTCAGGGCACTGACTCCTCAAGTGGGGTGAAGAAGGGCAGTGAAACCAGGACACTGCCGTATGAATTCACCTTGGATCAAGAGGAGGAGCTGGTAGACTGGTATCGGGCAAACCCTGAGTTATACGATCAAAATTGCCAACATTATCACAACAAGCTGAAAAAGAAAACACTACTAGAGAACAAGGCGAAGGAGTTCCCTGGCTGCACCTGTAAGTACCCACACTGGGTTGTTTGTCTGTATTTCTGGTAATATAATGAAAATGAAAAAATTGTTCCACACTGATCTTCATTTCTTTTTTGTTTTTACAGTAGCCCAACTGTGCCAATGGTTCAAGAGCCAGATAGCCACGTACGACAAGTTGTCACAGATAGCGAGCTGGTCTGGATCTGGTGACACATATGTAACCCAGAGGAAGCAATGGATAATGGATAAATGGGTAACTGTTATAAAATACTCAGTGTGACATTGATCATTTGATTGTCATCGAGCTTGCCACCTCCTGATGGTCTTGAAAGTTTGTAACCCACATTTATTCTCTTCCAGTTTGACGAGATCAGTTCACTTTCCAGGTTCTCCAGTGTGGAGGATCTTGATAGTCTTGAGGGAACGTCTGGATCCACTCCCTCCGGCAGTCACCAGCAAAGCACGAGGAGCAGGACCACTGCGGGCTTTATCCCAACTGCTGCTGAGGAAGAGGAGAGACAGGCAACTCAGCTGAAGCTGACCAAAGAGGTAAGTACTACTTTTGGGGATTTCTCTTCTCATCCATCCATCCATCCATCCATCCATCCATCCATCCATCCATCCATCCATCCATCCATCCATCCATCCATCCATCCATCCATCCATCCATCCATCAATCCATCCATCCATCCATCCATCCATCCATCCATCCATCCATCCATCCATCCATCCATCCATCCATCCATCCATCCATCCATCCATCCATCCATCCATCCATCCATCTATCCACCCATCCATCCATCCATCCATCCATCCATCCATCCATCAATCCATCCATCCATCCATCCACCCATCCATCCATCATCCATCCATCCATCCATCCATCCCATCCATCCATCCATCCATCCATCCATCCATCCATCCATCCATCCATCATCCATCCATCCATCCATCCATCCATCCATCCATCCATCCATCCATCTCCATCCATCATTTTTCCCCACCATTTACTTACCTGTATCATCCTGATTGATGTTGCAGCTCGTGCAACAGGTACTAGCAGCCAAGCAGTCTATGACACAGCCCCAGACACCACATGAGAGGACTGTTGACATCTTCTTAGCCTACTTAAGAACAGTGATGCTGAAGATACCTGAAAACATCTGGCACAGCTACACCGCAGATGCCTTGTCGAGGGCACTAAGCTTTGCTCAGCCGGTAAATATTTTAATCACATTTTGTGGCATTTTGGAAACGTTTGACTTTAATATCAGACGGTAAAATTAATGTTTTTGTATGAAGTAATCGCAGTGAATTCATTGGTGTTGCAGGCTCCGCTGCAGATGGAATTCTTGAGTCACCCACACATGGGACTGGTGGTACCACCACATCAGCAGGCTTACCAGGTATCTAATGTTATAATGCTTTTTGTCAATTGTACCTGAAATTCTTTGTCACACACACAGCATGTGAAAAGTTTAAATATATTTGCCTTCCACTTGATATTGACATGTTTCTGTGTTTTCTCCGCAGCAGTCATTGTTGGGACTACCGCAGATGCCATCCGGACCCACGGCCAGCTCACCCAGTTCAGCAGCAGACCAGCTAGCCACAACTTACACGCGCAGTGCCTGGCAGCCTGCAAGAAGCGACATCTCTGCACTCATAGTTGAATTCCCAGAATACACCAGCCTTAATACACCCATACTTACACCAGTGATACCAGGCTGTACCACCAGATCGGAGACCCTCACAGATTTATTGGACACAGATCACCCATCAGTGTAATGTGTCCATAAATGATGTAAAGTCCATTAAACCCCTGTCCCAAGTTTACCCTGATTCGAACTCAGAGATTTACAGTAATGGCCACTCGTCGGTACTCGGGGCTCTCGTGGACATTTTTCAACATGTTGAAAAATCTTCACGAGTCTTCCCGTGCTTACCTGCCGTCAGTGAGTCTTCCCGGGTACGAGCCGCTAAGAGACGTCCCCGAGCTCCGACGTACCCGCTACGTTCATTCTCCGTGCTTACCACGAGTTTGATTTTTTTTTTAACTCGGGAGAGCTCTTGGAATGAACTCGTACCGTGGGACAGGGCTTTAAGAAAGAACATCTAAAATGATGTTGTGGTTCTTCATAGATTTATTATAGAAAATTTCAATTTGTGTGATTATTATATTTCTGTATGCAGTGTAGTGTGCTCTTAGTAACTGTGTTGTTAAAAAAAATGTTTAATATCAATATCAATAAAGGAAATACTTGACATTTTTATGACAAATTGGTGTAAGAAGATATTAATTTTCAGAATTGTTAATCATGGTATTAATTTCAAATATATAAATTTCATATATTTCGATCGATAAAACAAACGCAAATATTGCACTGCATTGAAAAGCAAAATCTTTTCACATAATTTGATCAATAAATCAAGCACATGCATTGTTCTGTATTGAAAATTAAAATCCTTTGGGAGGAAGTGGGTGTCCTGAAAATGGCCTTTTCTTGATGTCTGTTGTGGGCTCTCTTCCTGGAGTGGTGGACTTCTGTTTGTGGTGTGGGCTGTTTGCTGCTGGTCTTCAGATCATGCCGTTCTGCCATGGTACACTGCCTAGTTCGGAGTTGTAGTTAGTGCACAGATGGTCTCTCTGGTCCTTGGCTGTCTTGTTGCAGGTGTTTCCTGGCAATCTCTCCAGTGCCACCATCGGTGCAGCCTGTCCTCCAGCTCTCCATGAGCCTGGTGTGACGTTGCCTGTCTGGTTGTCCACTCGGTCACCTTCCACCATGGCAGCTGCTGCTGCAGCACTTCTGGTGTGGATCAGGTTGTGGAGGACACATGCCGCGTACACAATGGTCTGCACATTCTCGGGCTCCTGCTCCATTGTAGTCAGCAGGCATCTGAATCTGCTAGCAAGGATACCAAAGGCATTTCCCACGACCCTCCTAGCCCTGGACAGCCTGTAATTAAAGATCCTTCGCTCCCTTGACATCTGCCTATGATGGTATGGCTTCATTATCCATGTCCTGAGTGCGAAGGCATCATCACCAACCAGTGAGTAGGGGATGTCAGAGTTGTCTTCTCACGGCAGTGATACTGGATCAGGAAGGCCTGCTCTCCCTTCTTCCAGTGCTTACCCAATGGAGGTCTCTCTCCAGATCCCTCCATCTGCGCCACAGCCAGGTGTGCCCACATCCACATACAGGAAGTTGTAGTTTGTATCCACCACAGCTAACAGCACGATGGAATGGAACCTCTTATGCATGAAGTAGATTGAATCTCCCTTGGGTGGACACCTGATGGCCACATGCTTCCCGTCAACTGCCCCACGTGTGTGCTGGAAGTTCCATCTGGTATCAAAGCCCTGCACCACTCTCTTCCACTCATCTTGTGTACCAAGGAAGTCAATGAGTTCATCTTCATAAGCCTTGATGATGGCCTCACAGGTCTTTCGGCCAACCTTGCTGATGGTGTTGTGGGCCACAAGAAAGGTGTAGGAGAGGCTGATGCCAGGTAGCGGAGGGTGATGGCTAGGCGCAGGCCTGGTTCAAGTGGCTTCCTCATGAAGGTCTCCTTTTTCTCCACGACAGGACCCACCTGTTTCTTCATCTCCTGAAACAGCTCAGAGGGTAGCCTAGTGTAGTTTCTGAAGGCTGATGATGCCAGTCATGGCAATGGCATATTCATTCAGGTTAGCTGTGAGAACCCCTGACCGGTCCACTGACTCCAAGCAGCCACGTCAGATGTCTGCCGTGTTCGTTAAGCAGCAACTCTGTACCGGATCCTCCTGCTACAATCCTGCTACAGCACTTCAACTCCCCCTCCCATTCCCAATCCGACCTCTCTGTCCTGGGTCTCCTCCATTGCCAGAGTGAGCAACAGCAGAAATTGGAGGAACAGCACCTCATATTCCGCCTGGGGACCTTGCGTCCGGATGGCATGAACGTTGAATTCTCCCAATTTTGCTAGCCCTTGCTGTCTCCTCCCCTTCCTTAACCCTCTAGCTGTCTCCTCCCACCCTCCCATCCGCCCGCCCTCGGGCTCCTCCTCCTCCCCTTTTTCCTTCCTTCTCCCCCACCCCACCCCCCATCAGTCTGAAGAAGGGTTTCGGCCCGAAACGTCGCCTATTTCCTTCGCTCCATAGATGCTGCTGCACCCGCTGAGTTTCTCCAGCAATTTTGTGTACCTTCCTCCTGCTACAATGTTTGCTTGTAGGCAGGGAGCAGGTCTATTCCATCCACGGATGCTTCCTGACACGCTGAGTTGCTACAGCACTATATATGTTACTAGACTAAGTGGGACCCGTTGGGACCATGTTCACACAGGAGGGCTGGGGGGGGGGGGGGTGCTTTCTGGAGCTGTAGTATGGGTATTGTGGGCTGAAGTGACTGGTTTCCAGAGGGCTAGTATGGACACTGTAGGCCAAATGGATTCCTGGGGTGGCAGCTCAGTCACTCAAGCCTGATGTGCTAGCAGCTCACTCATGGCTGGTGGGCTGGCAGTTGACGCATGGCTATTCCTTGAAATTCCATTTCAAGCAGGGTGCAAGGCCACCAAATTCAAATGCAGTTTCCTGGGGAGAATACTCTGCACCTGATGAGTGGAGGGGGACTGAGTAAGATGGCCAAAAATCACAGCCGTAAGTGGTAACGTTTTATCTAAAATCAATATACAGTGCAAACAGGAAGTTGTCAAGTTTGGACTTTTAATCATTTGCCATTTCAAACCAACCACCACCAACCATTTGCTGTGCTTTATTTCAAACCAACCACCACCAACCATTTGCTGTGCTTTATTTCAAACCAACCACATTTTCATTCTCAAAACACATTAAGGGCACTCAAGGTCAGTAAAACCACACTCACAGTTTAGTAGACATGTGTTCAGTGTTATTCACAGCTCAGACTGAGAGACGTGACCCTCTCGCTCCCCCACCTTGCAGAGACTGACTCAACACTCAACACTTCTGGGTTTTATGGTACCTCAGGAAGGGGCGTGGGCTTCAGGAGAGAGAATCTCAACATTTTTAAACACTAATAACTATTTTATTTGTCATCAATGGGAAAAATCCTCTTGTCCTGCGCAGCGGAGGGGGACTCTGAGTAAGGTGGCCCAAAATCACAGCCGTAAGTGGCAGCGTTTTTTCTAAAATCAATATACAGAACAACAAGAAGTGTTCAAGATCAGACCTTTAGTAATATAGATTGTGAAATGTAACTAGGACCATGAATAGTCTTGAAGAGGCTTCTTGAAGAGGGCTTGCTTTCATGTAAGCAGTCCAATCAGTGCATCATATGTTTCGTGAGCGAACCCATGTCTCTCTTGCCTAAATGGTGAAGCAATTCTATCTTTCAGGGTTAATATAGCCATTGAGTCATAGAGTCAACCATCCCAGAAACAGGCCCTTTGGCCCAACTTGTCCATGTCAACCAAGATGCCCCATCTACACTAAGACCCTTGCCCACATTTGGCCCATATTCCTCTAAACCTGTCCTATCCATGTACCTGTCCAAATGTTCCCGATGTTAAGAATAAGGGGCAGGCCATTTAGAACGGTGAGGAAACACTTTTTCACCCAGAGAGTTGTGAATCTGTGGAATCTGTGGAGGCCCATTCTCTGGATACTTTCAAGAGAGAGTTAGATAGGGCTCTTAAAGATAGCGGAGTCATGGGGATATGGGGAGAAGGCTCCTAATTCCCTCTTCCAAATCATTAATATATATGGTAAACAGTTGCGGCCCCAAAACCAAGCTTCGCCACTGCCTGCCATTCTGAAAAGAACCCGTTCACTCCTACTCTTTGCTTCCTGTCTGCCAACCAATTTTCTATCCATGTCAACACCCTACCCCCATTACCATGTGCTCTAATTTTAGTCACCATTCTCCCGTGTGGGTGACGTTTCTGTGTCGAGACCTCTCTTCAGACAGAGTCAGGGGAACAGGCCCTGGGAGAAACAACCTTTCTCCTGACTCTCAGTCTGAAGAAGGCTCACGACCCGAAACGTCAACGTATTTCCCAGCGAAGAAGACACTATGTTTTACCCTAAAATAAGGCCCGAACATTTACCTGCGTCTTGGAGGCCGATGGTTAGGTTGTGAGCCAAGAAAGATAGACTTGGCTATCCCTCAGTACTGCAACTTCAAGAACGATGTTGCTGTACTGAGTGATAGCCAAGTCTATCCCCCATTGTTGGCAGCTGATTCACATTCTCTGGCTGGGTGGCTAGGTCTTGTTTGCTGATGGCGACATTCTACCAGGACTCGGGTCCGGTCCCCAGGGTGGGGAGACGGAGCAGCTTCCTGTCGGGGCAGCAGGGACAGTGGCCGTCCGCTAGAGTGGAGTTGGCTGGGCCGCCAGGGGTAAAGTTGCAGGGAGGGCAGGAGCGTTGAGAAGGAGGGGGTCGGGGATTATGCCTCGCTCACTGAGTAGCTCGGGTGGCTGCGAGCGGCGGCCGGCACCAGACAGCGGAACCGACCGCCACCTCACGCCTTCTGCCGACCCGCCCGCCAGCCAGCCACAGTGTCCTTTGGCACAGGCGCAACCGGTGGAGGTGGTGGTTGGCGGGTAGCTACTGGGCAGAAGGTTGGCTTCTTCCATCTCTCTCTCTCTCTCTCTCCCTCCCCTCTCCCTCCCTTCCTCCCCCCTCTCTCTCTCTCTCTCTCTCTCTCTCTCTCTCTTCTCTCTCTCTCTCTCCTTTTCTATCTCTTTTTCTATTTCTCTCGTGATCTCCCTGAGCCTGGAACCCGTCCCTCAGACCTCGCCAGCCTTTTTTCAAAAGTGCGTCTTCTTCGCTAGGAAATACGGTACATTACTGGAGATCAAAGGACTTCTACATGCTAGACAAGATTAGAGCTCTTCAAAACACTACATACTGATGTTCAGATTGCTTCCTATTTGGTCATCTTAACAAGAGTGGCTGCAATTATTTTATTTTAAATTGAGATTGAAGAAGCGGATGCTAAATAATATCAGACTTAGGTTTGAGATGGCTTGTAATTGTAAACAAAGATGATAATTTGAAAGAACAGATGACAAGAAATGATATTAACTCTTCGGTAGACAGAGACTCAAAATTCTCAAATTGGCAAAGAAGTCAATTCAGGGTGGTCACGGTGGCGCAGCGGTAGAGTTGCTGCCTTAAGGGCCTGTCCCACTTGGTCGTCAGTTGCACGTAATTTACGTGACATCATTTACGCGTTACGACGCGTGCGTCGTGACACGCATGTGATGCGCGCATGGTGCGCGATGACATAGGCAGTGATGTGCGACGTCGCAGGATTTTGTGATGTACAAAATGTCGGCCAAGTGGGACAGGCCCTTTACAGCGAATGCAACACGGGTTAGTTCCCGACCACGGGCGCTGTCTGCACCTAGTTTGTACGTTCTCCCCGTGACCTGCGTGGGTTTTCTCCGATATCTTCGGTTTCCTCCCACACTCCATAGACATACAGGCTTGTAGGTTAATTGGCTTGGTGTATGTAAAAATTGTCCCTAGTGTGTGTAGGGTAGTGTTAGTGTGCGGGGATCGCTGGTCTCAGCTTGTGGTGAGGGTGAAGCAAGGTTGAGAATATTCCCAGAGCCATACGATACACACATGGGTGATCACACGGTTGTTCTAACGCCCAGGAGAGGCCCACACCAATGCTCTGCTGCTATTTGTCAACATGGCTCCTGCTGTTAAACTGGTACATATGAGCAGTAGCACTGGGGCAAGCTGATGAAGAATGCTTCTTTTTCTTCTTGCATATGGCGGGCACATCCTAAATTTTTAAGACAACTTGTTCTCTTTGATCTTCTGTCTGTGCACGTCAGGTTAATTGCATTTGTTGTTACAGGGTGGAAAACGTGGAGGTTGCAATCTCCCACCCCAATGCTTCTTCATAAAGAGACTCTTATGCTTCAACTTAAAAATTCAAGCTAGTATTGAAAAAAATAATCATTCCTTTGATTGGGTTGTAAAGTTTGTCGAAAGACGACGCATAATTTAATGTTGGACCTATCTACAAATTCTGGAGGATTCTTGTGATACGAACTATTGGATGGATCACGTGCTGAAGGTTTTTATTTAATGTAGATTTTGGTATAGTCCAATCTCTCCTAATAGAAAAATGGTTCTTTAGGATTTGTTTCTATGCCTTGATTTCGTAAGTTCATAAATTCCAAGAGCAGAATTGGACCATTCAAGCCCATCACGTCTACTCTGCCATTCAGTCATGGCTGATCTTTCTCAATCCCATTCTCCTGCCTTCTCCCCGTAACCCCCGGCACTCGTACTAATCCAGAATCTCCACTTTAAAGTTATCGACTTGGCCTCCATCTGTGGTAATGAGTTCCACAGATTAGAATAGAATAGAATAGAATAGTTTCTTTATTGTCATTGTAACATGAAACATGTACAACGAAATTTAAAAATGTCAGCCAGTCAGTGCACCATTCAAACATTTCTAAAAGCTAACGATACATACAAGATAAAATATTAAAAGATAAACAACTAAAATAAATATCATGAAAATAGCACGCATAAACACCCAACCCTCCATCCTGTCGATTTCACAGTGTACCACAGTCCCTTAGTATGTATCGCCCCTGCGTTCCTTGGCGGCTACATTTAGTGCTTTTATAGCAGTGGGGTAAAAACTGTTTTTTAGTCTGTTCGTCCTTGTCCTTGTAGATCTGTACCGTCTGCCTGACTGCAACAGTTCAAACAGGGAGTGTCCGGGGTGGGAAATGTCCTTTATGATACTCTGGGATTTTTTGATGCAGCAGGAACTGTGTAAGTCCTCCAAGGTAAGGAGAGGGCAGCCGACAATCCTCTGGGCGTTGTCAATGGCCCTCTGATTCACCACCCTCTGACGAAAGAAATTCCTCCTCATCTCCTTTCTGAAGGTATGTTCTTTTATTCTGAGGCTATGGCTTCTGGCCCTGGACTTCCCCACATATCTGACCCCTCCCCGTAACAGGAGGCACTTTCTTGGCTTAACACTGCTTTGTAATTATCTCTCTGGCACAGCCAAGATCCTTGGTATAAATAATGATCTTAATCTGGATTAAAAAATCCAGATTAAGATCTACTTACGTAGATAGGCCTATCAGTTTTACCTGCCTCAAAGTCACTAGTAATATCCAAAGCTCGGGCAACCCAACGTAAGTTCATTGGCTATATTTAAGAGGGAGTTAGATGTGGCCCTTGTGGCTAAGGGGATCAGGGGGTATGGAGAGAAGGCAGGTACGGGATACTGAGTTGGATGATCAGCCATGATTATATTGAATGGAGGTGCAGGCTCGAAGGGCCGAATGGCCTACTCCTGCACCTATTGTCTATGTTTCTATGTTTCTATGTAAGCTAGTAAAGATACATTCAAGTCGTGAAAGCATAATGTACCATTTGATATCCTTCATCATCTCAGGAGAACTCTTGAATTAGCTCGTACATTCGGACAGCCCCATAACAATGCTAACTGTTTACAATCCTTCATCATCACCCGCCTCAGAGCAGGGAAGCTCACGACCCTCATGAGAGAAACAGATCGGGTAGATGCAGTCTTTTACCCAGAGTAGGATGAATCGAGGACCAGAGGACATAGGTTTACGGTGACGGCAAAAATATTTAATAGGAATCTGAGGGGTAACATTTTCACACAAATGGTGGTGGGTGTATGGAACAAGTTGCCAGAGGAGGTAGTTGAGGCTGGGACTATCCCAACATTTAAGAAACAGTTAAGAGCCTGTCCCACTGTACGAGGTAATTCAAGAGTTCTCCCGAGTTTAAAACAAAGATCAAATTCGTGGTAAGCACGTAGAATGTACGTAGCGGGTACGTCGGAGCTCAGGACGTCTCTTAGCGGCTCGTAACGTTAACGGCAGGTACTCGGGAAACGCGGTAAGCTCGTGAAGACTCGTGAAGATTTTTCAACATGTTGAAAAATGTCCACGAGAGCCCCGTGTACCTATGAGCGGCCATTACCGTAAATCACCGAGTTCAAATCAGGGGAAACTGTGGAGAACTCTTGAATTAGCTCGTACAGTGGGACAGTGCCTTAACAATGCTAACTGTTTACAATCCACTCAGTGCGCACACATTCTTCATCTTCCACCAACCAGGTTACTTTACTCCTTCCCCTTGCTCCATATACTCATCTCCCATCTCCGAGTCCCATGTTTCACTTTTATTCCCCCCACCCCGCACCCCTCATTCCCCACCCACTCATATGGTTCCTCCAGCTTCACACTTCACTCCACTTCCTTCATTAACCAACACCATTTTGTCTCCTTTTCACCTCCAGCCTTTGTCACTAATTTCACCCATCTGCAATCAACTCCCCACTTGTGTCTGCAGTTTCTTGTCTCTTCAGAAGTACAGAATTGGCTCCAATTACTTTGTGATGTCCTGAGGTTATGAAAGCCCTTTCATTTTAATTGACCAGTTTTATATGCCTTCCTGCTCCAGTCGCAATGATTTGAACCACTGTTCCCAAGAATAATATTATAAATTCCCAGCCCCAAAACATCTCAAATATGTCCAGCTTTGCTACGGAAAGAAAATCAAAATACTTTAATCTCATCTTTCAAACTTTCAGAACGCTCCAAGGGCATTCATTGCTAATGACATTTCTATCTATATAACTAAAAGTCTCATCTTGACCACTTCCTATCTGCACTGTATATTAGAAACATAGAAACATAGAAATTAGGTGCAGGAGTAGGCCATTCGGCCCTTCGAGCCTGCACCGCCATTCAATATGATCATGGCTGATCATCCAACTCAGTATCCCGTACCTGCCTTCTCTCCATACCCTCTGATCCCCTTAGCCACAAGGGCCACATCTAACTCCCTCTTAAATATAGCCAATGAACTGGCCTCGACTACCCTCTGTGGCAGAGAATTCCAGAGATTCACCACTCTCTGTGTGAAAAAAGTTCTTCTCATCTCGGTTTTAAAGGATTTCCCCCTTATCCTTAAGCTGTGACCCCTTGTCCTGGACTTCCCCAACATCGGGAGCAATCTTCCTGGATCTAGCCTGTCCAACCCCTTAAGAATTTTGTAAGTTTCTATAAGATACTTCCTAAATTCTAGAGAGTTTAGAAAAAACGCTACCCTGTATCGCTGTGATTTTTGGCCATCTTACTCACAGTCCTCCTCCGCTGAGCCAGCCCCGAGGATTGTTCCCATCGATGAAAAATAAAAAAGTTATGAGTGTTTAAAAAACCTTGAAATCAGCTGATTTGTTCTCTCGCCTGTCAATCACCATGATGATGGTAACACCTCTTCTGGGGAGGGGCAGGACTATAAAACTCCGGATGCCTGGACGTGAGTCAGTCACTCTGCAAGATCGCGAGGGAGAGGCGACTATCATTCTAAGCCGTGAATCAACTGAACTGTGAATCTGCAATGTACTTGCAGCAAATGATTTGTTAGCCCTTAATGACAATGCCATGAGTTTTTAATACTTTATTAGGTCCAACTGTGTTTGGAAGGAATAAATGCTTTATTAGGTCCGACTGTTAGTCCAAAAATCCTGCTCATTTCGTGACTTACGCTTAGTGGACAGGTCGCGCTGATTGCGTAATTTCCGGTGAGTGCAGAGGTCGCGCTGATTGCGGAAGTCCCACTGTGGAGAGGCCGCGCTCAGCCGTGTGAGTAGATTCAAGAAAGTTTGCTGTCATATATATGGTGTGTGAGTCAGTGTGTGTGTGTGTGAGTGTGTATGTGAGTGTGTATGTGTGAGGGTATGTATGTGTGAGTGTGTGTGTATGTGTGTTTGTGTGTGAGTCTGTGTGTGTGAGTTTGTGTGTGTGTGTGTGTGTGTGTGTGTGTGTGGGTGTGTGTGTGTGTGAGTGTGTGTGTGTGTGTGTGTTTGTGTGTGAGTGTGTGTGTGTGTGAGTTTGTGTGTGTGTGTGTGTGTGTGTGTGTCTGTGGGTGAGTGTGTGTGAGTGTGTGTGTATGTGTGTGTTTGTGTGTGTGTGAGTGTGTGTGTGTGTGTGTGTGTGTGTGTGTGTGTGTGTGTGTGTGTGTGTGTGTGTGAGTGTATGTGTGTGTGTGTGTGTGGGTGTGTGTGTGTGAGTGTATGTGTGTGTGTGTGTGTGTGTGAGTGTGTGTGAGTGTGTGAGTGTGTGTGTGAGTGTGTGTGTGTGTGTGTGTGTGAGTGTGTGTGTGTGAGTGTGTGAGTGTATGTGTGAGTGTGTGTGTGAGTGTGTGTGTGAGTGTGAGTGTGTGTGTGTGTGTGAGTGTGTGTGTGTGTGTGTGTGTGAGTGTATGTGTGAGTGTATGTGTGAGTGTGTGTGTGTGAGTGTGAGTGTGTGTGTGTGTGTGTGTGTGTGTGTGTGTGAGTGTATGTGTGAGTGTATGTGTGAGTGTGTGTGTGAGTGTGTGTGAGTCTGCGTGTGTGAGTGTGTGTTGTTGGAATTGGTGGAGAGGTGGAATATTGTGTTGGGGGACCAGCCCTCCTGTGTGAAGCTGGGCCCCAACAGGTCCCACTTAGTCTAGTCTAGTATATTACATACCTTGGCTGTGCAAGCAAAGAGTCTCACTGTGCCTTGTCCCATGTGATGATACAGTATTCCATCTATTGCGTGTATAAACATGTTGCCAATCATTCTAGGTGCTGCAGACGACTACAAGATAAACATTCATCCATTTTTAGGTTACGCACCAGTGAACAAATATTAATCTAACATTCTCTTGCTGTACTTCAAACAGTTCAGGTGGCTCAGTGGTGCATCTGGTCGAGCCACCGTGTCACAGCAGCAGAGACCCAGATTCAATCCTGACCTCGGGTGCTGTCTGTGTAGGGTCGCCAACGTTCTCACTCCCAAACAAGGGGCAAAAGGTCAAAATACGGGACAAGTTCCCGACGGCAATTCATTGACCGACTGGGCCTAGCAATTATAGACCTGTTAGTTTGACTTCAGTGGTGGGCAAATTAATGGAAAAGATACTTAGAGATAATATATATAAGCATCTGGATAAACGGGGTCTGATTAGGAACAGTCAACATGGATTTGTGTCTGGAAGGTCATGTTTGACTAATCTTCTTGAATTTTTTGAAGAGGTTACTAGGGAAATTGACGAGGGTAAAGCAGTGGATGTTGTCTATATGGACTTTAGTAAGGCCTTTGACAAGGTTCCTCATGGAAGGTTGGTTAAGAAGGTTCAACTGTTGGGTATAAATGCCGGAATAGCAAGATGGATTCAACAGTGGCTGAATGGGAGAAGCCAGAGGGTAATGGTGGATGGCTGTTTGTCGGGTTGGAGGCAGGTGACTAGTGGGGTGGCTCAGGGATCTGTGTTGGGTCCTTTGTTGTTTGTCATGTACATCAATGATCTGGATGAAGGTGTGGTAAATTGGATTAGTAAGTATGCAGATGATACCAAGATAGGGGGTGTTGTGGATAATGAAGGGGATTTCCAAAGTCTACAGAGTGATTTAGGCCATTTGGGAAAATGGGCTGAAAGATGGCAGATGGAGTTTAATGCTGATAAATGTGAGGTGCTACACCTTGGCAGGACAAATCAAAATAGGACGTACATGGTAAATGGTAGGGAATTGAAGAATACAGTTGAACAGAGGGATCTGGGAATAACCATGCATCCTTGAAGGTGGAATCTCATATAGATAGGGTGGTAAAGAAAGCTTTTGGTGTGCTAGCCTTTATAAATCAGAGCATTGAGTATAGAAGCTGGGATGTAATGTTAAAATTGTACAAGGCATTGGTGAGACCAAATCTGGAGTATGGTGTACAATTTTGGTCGCCCAATTATAGGAAGGATGTCAACAAAATAGAGAGAGTACAGAGGAGATTTACTAGAATGTTGCCTGGGTTTCAGCAACTAAGTTACAGAGAAAGGTTGAATAAGTTAGGTCTTTATTCTTTGGAGCGCAGAGGGTTAAGGGGCGACTTGATAGAGGTCTTTAAAATGATGAAAGGGATAGACAGAGTTGATGTGGACAAGCTGTTCCCTTTGAGAATAGGGAAGATTCAAACAAGAGGACATGACTTCAGAATTAAGGGACAGAAGTTTAGGGGTAATATGAGGGGGAACTTCTTTACTCAGAGAGTGGTAGCGGTGTGGAATGAGCTTCCAGTGGAAGTGATGGAGGCAGGTTCATTGGTATAATTTAAAAATAAATTGGATAGGCATATGGATGAGAAGGGAATGGAGGGTTATGGTATGAGTGCAGGCAGGTGGGACTAAGGGAAAAAAGTTGTTCAGCACGGACTTGTAGGGCCGAGATGGCCTGTTTCCGTGCTGTAATTGTTATATGGTTATATGGGCCGTGTCTGGGTGAACGATGAGTTGTCCCGGGTGCTGGACTGTACACAAAGCCCAGCCGGCGGGCCAGCTGAGGAGTTTTGGCCCGGGCCACGCAACGTCGCGTACAAAGTCCGGCGCCCCATCCAACTCATGACCCGATGATCGGCCGTGAGAAGGAGGGGCGGTGGTGGTGTCGGCGGTAAGCGAAGGTCCGAAGGTCGGACAGCTGGCCAGGCTGCCGACCGACCGACGGGGCCACGGGCGAGGCGCTGCTGCTGCTGCTGCTGCTGCTGCTGCTGCTGCTGCACTCCATGGGCTGCACTACGTCGGGACGGGTGAGGCGGGGCCGGACGCGACAGTCCCCTCGACCCGAGTAGTAGCGGTCAAATACGGGACAAGGGCGGTCCCGTCTGGGACAGATTGTCCCATACAGGACCACCCTTATCCCGTATTTAGCACAATATACGGGATGTCCCGGCTAATATGGGACAGTTGGCAACCCTATGTCTATGCGTGGAGTTTGTATGTTCTCCCAATGACTGCGTGGGTTTCTTCCAGGTGCTCTGGTTTCCTCCTACACCCCAAAGACGTACGGGTTCATACGTGTATTGGCCCCGTGACAATTAACCCTGGTGTGTAGGGAGTATATGAGAACGTGTGATCAGTGGTCGGCAGGGACTGGGTGGGCCAAAGGGCCTGTTTCCATGCCATACCTTTCGATCAATCATACAGTGAAGTTCCAAGCATCCCTTTACATACACATACATTGTACATTGCCAGTCTAGGTGAAATGTCCCAACCCAAAATGTACTCTGCCCATTTCCTCCACCTGATCCACTGAGTTCCTCCGGCAGATTATTTGTTGTGTCCCTTTGCAGTCACCTGGAAAGGCAGGCGACCTCTAAGTTTGATAACCCATCCGAGAGACAGCGGTTCCAATAACAGCGAACTGCTCATAGCCGCATTAGTCAACCTGGTGATGTTCTCGAGTTTATGACGTGGGTCTTGAACCCTTGACTTTATGACCCACGTTGCAATTTAAGCTGCTTTCATCATCAGCAGCTATCATGACATTAATTGCTGCATTGTCCCGTGTATTAAGGCCAGGGATTTGTCTCCTCTGTCAAGGATATGCTTTCAACTGATCGATGATCGTGTCATCTGCAGCTGCAGTTTCAACTGGCATTATCCTGTGTTTGACGATGATGCATGGATCATCAATCAATCAATCAATCAGTTTTATTAATCACGTTGCACATAAAGTGCAAGTGAAATGAATTTGTCAGCAGCGGTACAATGATAAAGACCACACAAATACGCAATACACAGCATTCATCACTGTGATGGAAGGCACAAAATTGGCAAGTACACCTCCACTTTCCCCCGTGGTCAGGACCTCAACCCTCCGCAGTCGCTGCTGCGGGCGTCCAGATGAGTGGATAAGGTAAAGTCCAGGTAAGTCCTGAATTGGTGTCTCCCCACCGGAGACCGCGGCTTCAGGCTGGTGTAGGTCACAGGCCGGCGGTCGAAGATTTAAAGTTCCCGCCGCGCCGCAGCCAGAAGCACCGCAGACCGCAGGGCCGGCGGTCAGAGCTCCTCTCCAAGGATCCCTGGCGAGGGACCCCACTCCTGATGGTAAGTCCCCGCCGCGCCCGCAGTAGAAGTAGGCCGCTGGCCGGCAGTCAGAGCTCTTCTCCTCCCGGGTCCCCAACGAGGGATCTCAGGCCCAGCTCAACAGAATTTCTGTTTGTGTAAAAGCTTCTCCAAAGTCCTGGAATGTTCAGTTCAGTTTTAGTTTTAGAGATGCAGCATGGAAACAGGCCCTTCGGCCCACCGAGTCCACGCTAGCCACCGATCGCCCATTCACACTAGTTCTGCATTATCCCACTCTCCCCACCACACCCCGCACACGAGGGGCAATTTATAGAGGGCCAATGGAACTTACAAATCTGCACGTCTTAAGGATGTGGGAGGAAACCGGAGCACCCAGAGGAAACCCGCACAGTCACGGGGAGAACGTGCAAACTCCACGCAGACAGCAGCTGAGATCAGGGTTGAATCGGGGTCTCTGGCGCTGTGAGGCAGCAGCTCTACCACTGCACGACTGTCCCGCCCAATGCACACCCAGAGGTTAATATTTTGCACGGGAAACTGCATGTCTGGTTTCCCAAAGATTCACAATCATTCATGACGGATTGTACGAATGATTTGAATTCATGGCCCTCCTCTATCAGTGTGACAACGATTATTTTTGAAATGTCTCTGTGTGAGTTATTGTGCTCTCATCAAGAAAAATGCTATCTCTCTCATCTCCCTCCGCCTCTTGTGTGTAACTTGCATTAAGTGTGGTATCTGCAGCATCTTGTGGGCATATAACTAGAATCTACTCAACTAGGTTGGGCAAGTAAGGGTCAGCATAGTAGTGCTCTCTCTCCAATGACATGCTCTTGAACCTTGTACCTTCCGAAGAGTCCATCGGGGACAATACTGGAAGCTGGACAATTTTATACTGGACCATGGGCCGAAATCCTGGGAGGGACAGGGGGGACACTGGTAATTGTCTATTTAGCGGAGTCAGGGGATATGGGGATAAGGCAGGAATGGGGTACTGATTGGGGATGATCAGCCATGATCACATTGAAGGGCGGTGCTGGCTCGAAGGGCTGAATGGCCTACTCCTGCACCTATTGTCTATTGTCTATTGACATGTCCCCTCCATGTTTTGGGAGGTGGGGGATAATGTTTTGTAATTCGGATTTTTAAATTCGGTGAATAAAAATCTATTAAACATCTCCGCTTTCCGTAAGACAGTGGGGGTGGGACTGATGAAGCACCGGTGTGCCTCAGGAAGGCCTTCAGCATCCATAAAGACTCCTCACACCCTTGTAACGGACTGTTCGATCTACTTCCCTCCGGCAGACGTTACAAGGCCTTCTGCGCCCGAACCTCCAGACTCAGGAACAGCTTCATTCCAAGAGCTATAGTGGCTCTGAACCGGCCCTGCAGAGTGCCCCCCACCCCCCCTGGACTGTCTCCCTCAGATGGTCACGACACACAGCTCATTTATTTATTTAACTCTTCTTTTTCATCGGTTGGAACTGCATACTAAATCTCGTTGCACTGACGTGCAATGACAATAAAATATATTATTATTATTATTATTTCGGAGTGGCGGCGCGGCTCTGGCTGTAGCGGCTTACCGGCAGTCCCGTTTGTTTGTGTTTTTTATGTTGTTTATTTTGTTTTGGTTAGTCTAGTTTTTGGTTTTTAGTTTGTGTTTTGGGGGGGGGGGTTGAAACAGGGGTTTGCAGTCTTTCCCTGTGGGGGAATGCGACCTTTTTGTCGTATTCCCCTTCTCTGCCTCCGTCTGCGCTGAGGCCTAATGGAGCTGACGACCTCGAGGCTCCAGAGGCAGAGCCCGTCAGGACTCGCCCTGAGCTCGCTCCCGTGAGGGTGGTCCGGTGCAGGGCTGGAAAAGGTTGGGACGCTCCCGTGAGGGCAGCCAGCCCGAGGGTGGAACGAGGCTCCCGTCGGAGCGGCCGAGCTCGGGGAGGTGCGGCGCTCGCAGCCCGAGGGAGGTTCGACGCCCAAGTCGGGGCAGCCCGGCCCGGGGAAGAAGCGACGCCCAAGTCGGGGCGGCCCGGCTAGAGGGAGAAGCGACGCCCAAGTCGGGGCAGCCCGGCCCGGGGAAGAAGCGACGCCCAAGTCGGGGCGGCCCGGCCAGAGGGAGAAGCGACGCCCAAGTCGGGGCGGCCCGGCTAGAGGGAGAAGCGACGCCCAAGTCGGGGCAGCCCGGCCCGGGGGAGAAGCGACGCCCAAGTCGGGGCGGCCCGGTCCAGGGGAGGTTCGACGCCCAAGTCGGGGCAGCCCGGCTAGAGGGAGAAGCGACGCCCAAGTCGGGGCGGCCCGGTCCGGGGGGAGAAGCGACGCCCAAGTCGGGGCGGCCCGGTCCGGGGGAGGTTCGGCGCCCAAGTCGGGGCGGCCCGGTCCGGGGGAGAAGCGACGCCCAAGTCGGGGCGGCCCAGTCCGGGGGAGGTTCGGCGCCCAAGTCGGGGCAGCCCAGTCCAGGGGAAGAAGCGACGCCCAAGTCGGGGCGGCCCAGTCCAGGGGAGGTTCGGCGCCCAAGTCGGGGCAGCCCGGCCCGAGGGAGAAGCGACGCCCAAGTCGGGGCAGCCCAGTCCAGGGGAAGAAGCGACGCCCAAGTCGGGGCGGCCCAGTCCAGGGGAGGTTCGGCGCCCAAGTCGGGGCAGCCCGGCTAGAGGGAGAAGCGACGCCCAAGTCGGGGCAGCCCGGCCAGAGGGAGAAGCGACGCCCAAGTCGGGGCGGCCCGGTCCGGGGGAGAAGCGACGCCCAAGTCGGGGCAGCCCGGCCCGGGGAAGAAGCGACGCCCAAGTCGGGGCGGCCGGGTCTGGGGGAGGTTCGGCGCCCATGTCGGGGCGGCCCAGCCTGAGGCTGAAGACGGTGCGGTACTCACGTGACGGTGGCTGGGACGGTGTTCTGGCAGTGGTGGCCTGAGTCCGAGGTTCGGCCGTGGGCCAGCGGCTGCGTCTGCAGGACTGGTGGGCGGCAGCTTCAACCACCCCGGGCAGCGGTGTTTTAGCCGCAGGACTGTTTTATAACTTCGCCCGGGGGGTATCGCCCCAGCGCAGAGGGGGAAGAGGAGGGAAGAGACTGCAGACATAAGACTTTTGCCTCCATCACAGTGAGGAGATGCTGGGTGGACTCACTGTGGTGGATGTTAATATGTGTTTATTGGTGTTTTTATTGTATTGTATTATATGTATGACTGCTGCAATTTCGTTCAGACTTCGGTCTGAATGACAATAAAGGCTATCTATCTATCTATCTATCTATCTATCTATCTATCTATCTATCTATCTATCTATCTATCTATCTATCTATCTATCTATCTATCTATTATGACCGAGGGCGCCGATTGGACGAGAGAGGCGTCAGTCAGCAGGCAGCGGGGGGTGGGGGGCATAATGATTCAGCGCGATGATTGGAGGAGGGAGGTGTCGGTCAGAGGCGGAAGTAGAGGGGTGGTACCGAGGATAGAGCTCGGTGATTGGAAGAAGGAGACGTCCTGGTGGAGCAAAGATCATAGAGTGGAGCTTGAATGGGCCCGTTAGCAGGGCCTTTCATCGCCGGCGTGGCTTAAAATTGGCCGCGGGATCTTCCACCGCCCCGCAGTCAAATTGCTGCGTCGAGGTGATCGAGGCTCCCGCCGGGCGATGGATGATCCCGGGGCCGGTTTTAAGTCGCGTCGGGCGATGAAAGGCCCCGTGAACGGGCCGATTGAAGCCCCACGATTCGGGCGGACGAAGCTGCTGTTGCTGGAGTTCTAGTGGATGGTGATACAGATCAGTGCAAGTCAAACCAGGGCAGGATCTTCACAGTGAATGGCAAGGCTCTGGTCAGTGTTATAGAGCAGAGGGCTCTAGGAGTGCGGGTACATTGTTCCTGGAAAGTGGCGACACAGGTTGACAGGGTGGTCAAGACGGCGGTTGGCACTTTGGCCTTCATCAGTCAGAGTATTGAGTATAGAAGTGTTCAAGAAGGAACTGCAGATGCTGGAAAATCGAAGGTAGACAAAAATGCTGGAGAAACTCAGCGGGTGCAGCAGCATCTATGGAGCGAAGGAAATAGGCAACGTTTCGTCCCGAAACGTTGCCTATTTCCTTCGCTCCATAGATGCTGCTGCACCCGCTGAGTTTCTCCAGCATTTTTGTCTACCTATTGAGTATAGAAATTGGAACATTATGCTACAGTTGTACAAGGCATTGGGGAGGCCTCATTTGGAGAACTGTGTTCAGTTCTGGTCACCCTCCTCTGGAAAATATGTTGTCAAGCTGGAAAGAGTGCAGAGATTTACGAGGATGTTGCCAGGACTCGAGAGCCTGAGCTTTAGGGAGAGGTGGAGTCGGCTGAGACACTATTCACTGGAGCGCAGGAGGACGAGGGGTGATCTTGTGGAGGTGAATAAGATCATGAGCTAAATCCCTTCTCACATTGATCGATTCAAGATTCAAGATTTAAGAGTCAATTTAATTGCCACTTAAGATACAGTGAAATGTCAGTTACCATACAGCCATACCAAGTAAATAGCAAAAATACACACAGCACATCAAATAGGTTTAACATAAACATCCACCACAGTGGAATCCACATTCCTCACTGTGATGGAAGGCAATAAAGTTTGGTCATCTTCCTCCTTTGTTCACCCGTGGTCGGGACCTTTGAACAGGGCCGTTGCCGTTTTCACACAGAGAGTGGTGAATCTCTGGAACTCTCTGCCACAGAGGGTAGTTGAGGCCACAGTTCATTGGCTATATTTAAGAGGGAGTTAGATGTGGCCCTTGTGGCTAAGGGGATCAGGGGGTATGGAGAGAAGGCAGGTACGGGATACTGAGTTGGATGATCAGCCATGGTGGTGAATGGCGATGCAGGCTCGAAGGGCCGAATGGCCTACTCCTGCACCTATTGTCTATGTTTCTATGTGTCTATGTTGCGGATGGTCCGCTGTTCAAGCGCTCTCGTTGGGATGATCGAAACTCCGGCGTCGGGACGGATCAGAACACGTGGAGATCCCGAGTCGACCGCGGGCTTCACGGTGTTAAAGTCTACCCAGGCCCCGCGATGGTACGTCCGTGCCACACACGCAGCTTGAAGCTCCGGGCCGGTCTCCAGGAAAGGCCGCACCACTCCACGTTGTTAGGCCGCAGGTGAGATACGATACAGAGAAAAATCCCATCTCCGTCGAGGTAAGGAATTGAAAAAAGTTTCCCCCTATTCCCCCCATTCCCCCCCCCCCCCCCCCCCCCCCCCCCCCCCCCCCGACACCCCACATAAAAACACACCAAGAGACATTAAAACAAACATTCAAGTAATTCTTAAAATAATAAAAACAGAGAAGGGACAAGACAGACTGCTGGCGAGGCGGCCATTACCAGTGGGTTCTCCCCTGCTTCCTGCAAATCAAAGTTGGCAAACCCACACATCTAATTTATTCAGATTCAGATTCAGATTCAATTTTAATTGTCATTGTCAGTGTACAGTACAGAGACAACGAAATGCAATAATTTATGTTGGTCTCTTTGCGATATCTGAACCTGTCTTCGTTTAGCTCCGATTCGGACCACATCTCTGGCACATTGATGGCTTTATTACCACTGCTCTCTGCTCCAGTATTGAGCTCGGAAGGTTCATTACCATTGCCTGTCACTTTAATGCTCCACACATCTCCCACCGTGGCCTCACACAGGTCTAATGAAACCCAATACAAGCTCGTGAAACAACATCTCATCTTCTGATCAGGCACTAGGGTCATAGAGTTTGCGCAGCAGGGAAACAGGCCCTTTAGCGCACCTCATCTATGCCGAATGTTATACTTGTCCGAGCTGGTCAAGGTTTCAAAATATATTCACTATAGTGTAGGAAAGGTGGAGTAACTCAGCGGGACAGGCAGCATCTCTGGAGAAAAGGAACAGGTGACGTTTCGGGCTGAGACCTTTCTTTGACTCAATATAATGTTGGATATGGCTAAAGGGGTCAAGGGATACAGGCAAAAAGCAAATTAACAAATTAAAATAAAACACTAATTAAAAGGGTCTGAAGAAGGGTTTCGGCCCGAAACGTCGCCTATTTCCTTCGCTCCATAGATGCTGCTGCACCCACTGAGTTTCTCCAGCAATTTTGTGTACCTTCGATCTTCCAGCATCTGCAGTTCCTTCTTGAACATAAATTAACTCAGTGGGTCAGACAGCATGCTGAGGACATGGATAGGTGATGTTTCAGGTTATGATACTAATTTGGTTACATAGGGGACACAAGAGACTGCAATCGATATAATTTGAATAATTCGCCATGTTCATATTGAATGGAGGCCCAGGCCTCAAGTGGGCAATGTTCTACCCCTGCTCCTATTGTCCATCTTTCTTCCAAACTTCCACTGTGAGTGGCATGTTGGTGCAGCGGTAGAGTTGCTGCCTGACTGCACCGGAGACCCGGGTCCCATCCTGACTGCGGGTGCTGTCTGTGTGGAGTTTGTACGTTCTCCCCGTGATCTACGTGGTTCTTCTCTGAGATCTTCTGTTTCCTTCCACAATCCAAAGACGGACAGGTTTAGTGCCCGTCCCACTTTCCCGAGTCCTCTGCCGAGTTAAAAAGACCTTAAAAAAAAATCAAGATTTTTGTGATCTACGAACTCCTCCTCCCGACTATTTTTTTACTCGTGGACTTTTTTGTCATGCTGGAAAAAAACGCCCGACTTACCTGATGCCACGAGTACCTACAGCTGACATAGCGAGCCGCTACGATATATCTACGAACTCCCACAGACCCGTAACGGACAGGGTCTTGGTGAGACCACACCTGGAGTATTGCGTACAGTTTTGGTCTCCAAATCTGAGGAAGGACATTATTGCCATAGAGGGAGTGCAGAGAAGGTTCACCAGACTGATTCCTGGGATGTCAGGACTGTCTTATGAAGAAAGACTGGATAGACTTGGTTTATACTCACTAGAATTTAGGAGATTGAGAGGGGATCTTATAGAAACTTACAAAATTCTTAAGGGGTTGGACAGGCTAGATGCAGGAAGATTGTTCCCGATGTTGGGGAACTCCAGGACAAGGGGTCACAGCTTAAGGATAAGGGGGAAATCCTTTAAAACCGAGATGAGAAGAACTTTTTTCACACAGAGAGTGGTGAATCTCTGGAACTCTCTGCCACAGAGGGTAGTTGAGGCCAGTTCATTGGCTATATTTAAGAGGGAGTTAGATGTGGCCCTTGTGACTAAGGGGATCAGGGGGTATGGAGAGAAGGCAGGTACAGGATACTGAGTTGGATGATCAGCCATGATCATATTGAATGGCGGTGCAGGCTCGAAGGGCCGAATGGCCTACTCCTGCACCTATTGTCTATGTTTCTATGTTTCTATGTTTCTATGTTTCTATTCTCCGAGTTTGAATCAAGGGGAAAACTCGGGAGAATCTGTGAGTAACTCGGGGAAAGTGGGACAGGCCCTTTAGTAGGTGAATTGGCTTGGTATATATGTAAATTGTCCCTAGTGTGTGTGGGATAGTGTTCGTGTGGGGAGATCGCATCGGTGCAGACTCAGTGGGCAGAAGGGCCTGTTTCTGCGCTGTATCTCAAAACTAAATAGCTCCTATGGATTGGAATATCACACATATAGCCTCAGTATTGGATAAATGCGTGAGAGAGATTGCTGGGCACTGCAGGTCAGTGATCCTGACATCAGTAGCAGGAATAATTCTACAATGCATTGGTGAAGAAGTGGCAACAGGACATTTGGAAAATAATGATAGAACTTAAGGGGTTGGACAGGCTAGATGCAGGAAGATTGCTCCCGATGTTGGGGAAGTCCAGGACAAGGGGTCACAGCTTAAGGATAAGGGGGAAACCCTTTAAATCCTTTAAAACTGAGATGACGAGAACATTTTTCACACAGAGAGTGGTGAATCTCTGGAACTCTCTGCCACAGAGGGTAGTTGAGGCCAGTTCATTGGCTATATTTAAGAGGGAGTTAGATGTGGCCCTTGTGGCCAAGGGGATCAGGGGGTATGGAGAGAAGGCAGGTACAGGATACTGAGTTGGATGATCAGCCATGATCATATTGAATGGCGGTGCAGGCTCGAAGGGCCGAATGGCCTACTCCTGCACCTAATTTCTGTGTTTCTATGTTTCTAACCAGGCAGAGTCAACGTGGATTTATGAAAGGACGAGCTTGTTTAACAAATCTTTCAGTATTTCATTTAGCACTTAACTGGCAGAATAGTGAAGGTTAATGTGGTGGGTTTGAACTTTCAGAGAGTCTTTGTTAAAATGGGAGCACTTGGGATAGAGAATAAGGTACTGGAAACAACCAGAGTGCTGGTGTAACTCAACGGGTCAGGCAGCATCTCTTGAGAACATGGTGACGTTTAGGCTTTTGAGGAAGTTGTCCTGACCTGAAACGTCACATAGGTTCATAGCAGAATGAGGCCATTCGTCCCATCAAGTCTACTCCGCCATTCAATCATGTCTGATCTGCCTCTCCCCTCTAAGCCCATTCTCCTGCCTTCTCCCCATATCCCCTCACACCCATACAAATCAAGAATCTATCCATCTCTGCCTTAAATATATCCATTGACAGCCTTCCGTGGCAATGAATTCCACAGATTCACCACCCTCTGACTAGTTTAGTTTAGTTTAGTTTGGAGATACAGTGCGGAAACAGGCCCTATGGCCCACCGAGTCCACACCGGTCCATTTCCATCTATCCATGTTCTCCACAGATGCTGCCTGACCCGCTGAGTTACTCCAGCATTTATTCAAACATAGACACATATGGTGTCATATGGTGACACTTGGTGTCTTATTATGTAAAACAGCACCTGCAGTTTTTCGTTCCTACATTTGACTGCTCTACTGCAAGATCTCCTCAAGATAATGCACTGGTGTGGATTCATCCTCATAACAAGAGGATTTCAGTATAGGAGTAAAGACTGAGATGAGAAAAAACTTTTTCACCCAGAGTGTTGTGAATTTGTGGAATTCCCTGCCACAGAGGGCAGTGGAGGCCAAATCACTGGATGGATTTAAGAGAGAGTTAGATAGAGCTCTAGGGGCTAGTGGAGTCAAGGGATTTGGGGAGAAGGCAGGCGCGGGTTATTGATTGGGGACGATCAGCCATGATCACAATGAATGGCGGTGCTGGCTCGAAGGGCCCAATGGCCTCCTCCTGCACCTATTTTCTATGTTTCTATGTTTCTTAGGATCGGTTAAGAAACAGAAGGCAGAGTAGAAGGGTTGATTTGTAAGGAGGGTGTCATTAACAGGTGCTGCAAGATTCATCAGTGCTTGGGCCCAGCAATGCAATCTCTCCAAGTGACCTGGGGAGAGATGGGATTTAATACAAGATACAAGATACAAGATTCAAGATACATTTAATTGTCATTTGGACCCCTTGAGGTCCAAACGAAATGCCGTTTCTGCGAACATTACCACATAGGCCCAAGACCTGCACACTATTTTCATAAACATCCATCACTCGCTGTGATGGAAGGATCTCTCCACTGCACTCTCCCCCCCCCCTGACAGAGTCAAAGTCAAAGCCCCCGTGGCGATGGCGATTGGGTGATTTGTAAAGCCACGCCGTGTCATTAGGTCGCAGGGTCTTGCTGCAGATTCCCCGGCGTGCTCGCAGCCCTGCAATGCAAAGCCGCAAGGGACCTGGGGAGAACCCCGCAACTCGGGCGGAATCGCAGTTGCGAGAGCCCTGAAGCGTTGCCTTCCAGGGAGCACTAACATGGGAATAACCTACGCAGTGAACAGTGGGGCTCTGGGGAGTGTTGTTGAGCAGAGGGATCTAGGAGTACAGGCGCATAGTTTGTTGTAAGTGGCCTCACAGGCAGACAGGGTGGTCACAAAGGCATTTGGCCCATTGGCCTCCATCAGTCGATGCAATGAGCACAGACGTTGGGAGGTCATGTAGCGATGGTATAAGACGTTGGTGAGTATTGTGTTCAGTTCTGGGCACCGTGCTAGAGGAAACACATCGTCAATCTGGAAAGGGAGCAGAGAAGATTTACGAGGATGTTGCCGGGGCTCGAGGTCCTGAGCTATGGGGAGAGGTTGAGTAGACTGGGACTCTAGAAGAATTTCACGGCTGTAAGTACGAATTTCATTGTTATATTGTCATATATCACAGATGGAACAATGAAATTCTTACTTGCAGCAGTGGTGTATAAAATCATGAGAGGAATAGATCGGGTAGAAGCACAGATTCTCTTGCCCTGAGTAGGGGAATCACGGACCAGAGGACATAGGTTTTAGGAGAGGGAGGAAAGATTTAATAGGAATCTGAGGGGTCATTTTTTCACACAAAGGGTGGTGGGTGTATGGAACGAGTTGCCGGGGGAGGTAGTTGAGGCAGTTACTGTCGTAAGGTTTAAGAAACATTTAAGGGCCTGTCCCACTTAGGCGACTTTTTAGGCGAGTGCAGGAGAATCTGTGCGCACCTCATGGTGGCCACATGTTCGTTGGTGGTCTCTGGCGAGTCTCCTTCATGGTCGCAAGGAGCTCCCGCATACTGGGAACTAGTCGCCGCAAATTTTTCAACATGTTCTGCGACCAAAAATCGGTCGCCATGGAGATAATCGCTAATCCTGTAATCATAGGTGCAGTTGTAGTGGGGTCGCCATGGAGTTGTAGGTAGTCCAGGTCGTCGTAGGTTCTTTAGTAACTTGTCAGTTTCTTTGTTGAACTAAATTAAGGTGCATGTTGCTAACTGGTCACTTTCATTGGCTCATTTGGGGGGAAAAAACGTAAGCACGAGTTTTCAGAACCAAGGATACCCGACCGGTAATGTTAAATGTCCGCTGAGCTTCACAGCCGTGTATCTCAGGCTTATTAAAAGGTGTCTGGCTTCACTCCTTCTCCACTCCTTCTCCCCCCTTCTCTCGCCCCCCTTCTCCGCTCCCCCCCTCCCCCCTCTTTTAAAGGACATACCGTACACTGTGCTAGCCATTTAACCTTCGATTTGGGGGAGCAAAGCACAGCAGCAAGCACAGCAGTTTTCAGCGGCGGCAGCGGCAAGCAGCAGCAGCGGCAGCCAGCAGCCGCGGCAGCAATGTTAAATTCCACCGCCGACCCTTCACAGTCTCGGCCATCTCCGCGACGGTGAGGTGAGTCGGCAAAGTTGTCTGGCTTCTTCTGTTGGAGGCCGCTCCTCGTTGCGGCCCCAACGACAACTGAGACCCCCCTTCGGGTCTCCCCCCAGGGAGAGATTCTTTCCCCCCCCCCTCCCCCCCCCACCCCCCCACACACACACCCCAACATAAAATAACAAAAACTACATAAAAACACAGACAAAAAATAATAAAAATGCGGACAGGCTGCAGAGGCCGCTGCTGACCAGAATCGCGCCGCCTACCGGCGCTATTCATCGCGGTGTGTATCTGTATCACCTTGGCTTTGCACTGTGTGAATTTCAGACAGCGCTCCCCCGCTCCCCCTGGCCCCCGCCTGGCCCCCGCCTTTTTGTGTGTGTGCGTGTGTGTGTGTGTGTTTGTGTGTGTGTGTGTGTGTGTGTGTGTGTGTGTGTGTGTGTGTGTGTGTGTGTGTGTGTGTGTGTGTGTGTGTGTGTGTGTGCGCGTGTGTGTGTGTGTGTGCGGTCAGGCGGTCAGGCGCTCAGGCAGTCATGCATTCCCGCATTCCCGCATTCCCGCATTCCCGCATTCCCGCATTCCCCCGCCCCTCAAACCTCCTTAAAAACAACCTCTTCAGCCACTTTCCCCACCCCTTTTATCCAGGACCGCTAATATAAAGGACCAATTTGATTGCAGGTCCTTATGAACAGAATAACATTAAGTAATCCTGATTGTGGTACTGATTGGGGATGATCAGCCATGATCACAGTGAATGGCGGTGCTGGCTCAAAGGGCCGAATGGCCTCCTCCTGCACCTATTGTCTATAATCCACTATCGAATACCTTGTGCATTTTAACAAAAAGGTTGCACTTCCTGTTCCTTCCCAAAATGGGAATAGATTTTGCAAACACTTCTATGCTATGTTATTTTAACTCATCTTGTACTTCAGACTCCGTGTTAGAATCCATCCCACCTCATTCAGTGGATAGTTGCCCTCAGTACATGATAAGGGACACAGTGTAGGAAGTGTCACACCAATAATGAACAGGAATGTGAACCGATTACTAATCTTTAGTGTATACTGAGACCAGACACACATAGATCAACGTCAATAGACGTCACTGGGCAGACCATGTTATGGGTTGGGACACGTCTGAAGAATGTAATCTGCCATTCCTTCTACAGATGGTACCTGGCACTCTGGGTTCCTCCAGCACTTTGTATTTGGCTGAAGATTCCAGCACCTGCAGTTCCTGGGGTCTCCATTTGGACCTTCAGTGAATCTACAGGTAAGATTTTGATCAGATTGATCTTATCCTGGCAGAGGATGTGCAGTTTTGGTCTCCTAATTTGAGGAAGGACATTCTTGCTATTGAGGGAGTGCAGCGCAGGTTCACCAGGTTAATTCCTGGGATGGCGGGACTGTCATGTGCTGAGAGAATGGAAAGACTAGGCTTGTATACACTGGAATTTAGATGGATGAGAGGGGATCTTATAAAGATTCTTAAGGGATTGGACAGGCTAGATGCAGGAAACTTCTTCCCGATGTTGGGGGAGTCCAGAACCAGGGGTCACAGTTTAAGAATAAGGGGTGGGCCATTTAGGACTGAGATGGGAAAAAAAAATTTCACCTGGAGAGTTGTGAATCTGTGGAATTCTTTGCCACAGAAGGTAGTGGAGGCCAATTCACTGGATGTTTTCAAGAGTTAGATTTAGCTCATAGGGCTAACAGAATCAAGGGATATGGGGAGAAAGCAGGAACGGGGTACTGATTTTGGATGATCAGCCATGATCACATTGAATGGCTTGAAGGGCCGAATGGCCTACTCCTGCACATATTTTCTATGCTAATGCAGCTCTGCTCTGGAGTCTAGCATTTTCTGTTAATATGATGTTAAAAATTAATGGAAAATATTGGACAAATCAATTTTCATTTTGGGAAGCCTCCAGTCACAAGAAATGTAACAGCGGATTACTTAACCTCACTATGTTTCATAACAACATGCATGGTATCTTTAAAATATCAATCTTCCCAAAGCAATTAGGTATCAGATATGAGTGGGAGTTGATATCCGTATAGTGAAAGGCTTGGATAGAGTGGATGTGGAGAGGATGTTTCCACTAGTGGGAGAGTCTAGGACCAGAGGTCACAGCCTCAGAATTAAATGACGTTCCTTTAGGAAGGAGATGAGGAGGAATTTCTTTAAGTCAGAGGGTGGTGAATCTATGGAATTCATTGCCACAGAAGGCTGTGGAGCCCAAGTCAATTGATATTTTTAAGGCGGAGATAGATAGATTTTTGATTAGTACGGGTGTCAGAGGTTATGGGGAGAAGGCAGGTGAATGGGGTTAGGAGGGAGAGATAGATTAACCATGATTGAATGGCGGAGTAGAATTGATGGGCTGAATGGCCTAATTCTGCTGCTATCACTTATGGCCTGATCATCAGGTAATAAAAACATAGAAACATAGAAATTAGGTGCAGGAGTAGGCCATTCGGCCCTTCGAGCCTGCACCGCCATTCAATATGATCGTGGCTGATCATCCAACTCAGTATCCCGTACCTGCCTTCTCTCCATACCCCCTGATCCCTTTAGCCACAAGGGCCACATCTAACTCCCTCTTAAATATAGCCAATGAACTGGCCTCGACTACCCTCTGCGGCAGAGAGTTCCAGAGATTCACCACTCTGTGTGTGAAAAAAGTTCTTCTCATCTCGGTTTTAAAGGATTTCCCCCTTATCCTTAAGCTGTGACCCCTTGTCCTAGACTTCCTCAACATCGGGAACAATCTTCCTGCATCTAGCCTGTCCAACCCCTTAAGAATTTTGTAAGTTTCTATAAGTTTCTATAAGATTCTATAAGTAATGGCTGAGGAGGTAGCTTTAAGGAAGATTTGGAAGATGAGAAAATATAACACAAAATTTCAGAGCATGAGAGCATGTACATTGTTAAGGCTAACATGCAATACACGAGCACAATGCCAGGTAGTACACTCCAGTATTGACTGGGTCATAGGCCACCTGACTTTCTGCCAATCACTAGTCAATGCAGAGGCTACATTGAAAGGACAACCAAGGACAAGGTTCTTTCTGCCTTTGCAAACTGGCTATTGTTTGAAAACTAAATCCAGTTTTGGACTTATCTCATTGTTGAGTTTAGTTCTGTTTATTGTCAGGTGTACGAAGGTACAGTGAAACACTTTTGTTGCTTGTTGTCCAGCCAACAGGAAGACAATACACGATTACAATCCACCCATTTACAGTGTGCAGGTACATGACAAGGGGACTATTGGAGGTAATATGAATGTTTACAAGGAGAATCAGACGCAGTTTAAAATGTCTTTAGACACCAATATTGGGAGCGAGCTGGACTTGTTCATACAGAGAGCTTTTCATCGTACCTGAAAGGTACAGAATGTAAGTTACTCCAGCACTCTGTGAAACGTCACCTATCCATGTTCTCCACAGATGCTGCCTGACCCGCTGAGTTACTCCAGCACTCTGTGTGTCCTGAAGGTTTTTTTTAACTTTTAGAGATGCAGCATGGAAACAGACCCTTCGGCTCACCGATTCTATATGAAACGTCGATCACTTCTAACACTAGTTTTATCCTACACATTGGGGACAATTTACAGAAGCCAATTAACCTACAAACCTGTACGTCTTTGATATGTGGGAAGAAACTGGAGCACCTGAAGGAAACCCTTCACTGAGGTCACAGGGAGAACCTACAAACTCTGCACCGACAGCACCCGAGGCCGGGATCGAACTTGGGTCTCTAGCACTGCATGGCGCTTTACCGCTGCACCATCCAAGAAGACCAAGGAGCTCATTGTAGACTTCAGGAAGTCTAGGGGCGGCACGCACACACCCATCCACATTAACGGGACGGAGGTGGAACGTGTTTCTAGCTTCAGGTTCCTGGGAGTCAACATCTCCGATGACCTCTCTTGGACCCACAATACCTCAACTCTGGTCAAGAAGGCTCACCTGCGTCTCCTCTTCCTGAGGAGACTGAAGAAGGTCCATCTGTCTCCTCAGATCCTGGTGAACTTCTACCGCTGCACCATCGAGAGCATCCTTACCAACTGCATCACAGTATGGTACGGCAACTGCTCTGTCTCCGACCGGAAGGCATTGCAGAGGGTGGTGAAAATTGCCCAACACATCACCGGTTCCACGCTCCCCTCCATTGAGTCTGTCCAAAGCAAGCGCTGTCTGCGGAGGGCGCTCAGCATCGCCAGGGACTGCTCTCACCCCAACCATGGACTGTTTACCCCCCTACCATCCGGGAGGCGCTACAGGTCTCTCCGTTGCCGAACCAGCAGGTCCAGGAACAGCTTCTTCCCGGCGGCTGTCACTCTACTCAACAACGTACCTCTGTGACTGCCAATCACCCCCCCCCCCCCCGGAGACTTATTATTATTTATTCAAATCATTTGCTATGTCGCTCTTCCAGGGAGATGCTAAATGCATTTCGTTGTCTCTGTACTGTACACTGACAATGACAATTAAAATTGAATCTGAATCTGAATCGTCGTGGCGATCCCTCGAGGTCGAGGATGATGGTCTACATTCTGTTGTCGTTATGGACTCTCAGGTGGCTTATGAGCCCAATCCTGGCTTTGAAAGTTCTTCAGCATTCAGGACAGGTAATTCCAGATGGCAGATCGGGCTTTGGTTGTTGCTGCCTATCTTTCTGTTTCCTTCTCCCATCTTCTAATTCTGTGCATCTCTTGGCTTCGAAAGTCGCTGTTCCTTCTTGGATGATGGTTGGCCAGAGTTTCCTGTCCTTGGCATCGGTTTCCCAGCTGTCGATGTCGATTTCACATTTCTTCATGCTGGATTTTAAGGCGTCTTTGAATCTCTTCTGATGTCTGCCTTTTTTCCGTGTGCCTTCTTTAAGCTGGGAGTAGAAGGTTTGCTTTGGTAGACGCTCGTCTTCCATCCGAACAACATGACCGACCGGCCCATCTTAGTTGGTTCTTGATGACAAAGGCTTCGATGCTAGATGTTGTCACTTCATTCATCACGCTGACGTTGGTTCTTCTGTCTTCCCAGCTGCTTCCAAGACATCGTTGATGGAACGTTTCAAGTGTTTTCAGATGGCGTATGTTGTCCAGGTTACTGATGCATACTAATGAAAGTAGGCTTGCAGGTGCAGCAGGCAGTGAAGAATGCGAATGGTATGTTAGCTTTCAGAGCAAAAGGATTTGAGTATAGGAGCAGGGAGGTTCTACTGCAGTTGTACAGGGTCTTGGTGAGACCACACCTGGAGTATTGCGTACAGGTTTGGTCTCCAAATCTGAGGAAGGACATTATTGCCATAGAGGGAGCGTAGAGAAGGTTCACCAGACTGATTCCTGGGATGTCAGGACTGTCTTATGAAGAAAGACTGGATAGACTTGGTTTATACTCTCTAGAATTTAGGAGATTGAGAGGGGATCTTATAGAAACTTACAAAATTCATAAGGGGTTGGACAGGAAGATTGCTCCCGATGTTGGGGAAGTCCAGGACAAGGGGTCACATCTTAAGGATGAGGGGGAAATCCTTTAAAACCGAGATGAGAAGAACTTTTTTCCCACAGAGAGTGGTGAATCTCTGTAACTCTCTGCCACAGAGGGTAGTTGAAGCCAGTTCATTGGCTATATTTAAGAGGGAGTTAGATGTGGCCCTTGTGGCTAAGGGGATCAGAGGGTATGGAGAGAAGGCAGGTACGGGATACTGAGTTGGATGATCAGCCATGATCATATTGAATGGCGGTGCAGGCTCGAAGGGCCGAATGGCCTACTCCTGCACCTAATTTCTATGTTTCTATGTTTCTATACAGGAGCGTTGGAATCACCACTGCATTACAGGTACAGACTTTGAACAGAACTCATTGAAGTCTTTACGAAAGAATTCCTGCAGAGATATGCTGATATATTAGGGGGTAAGTCTGTTGACACGAGTATTACTTGTGCAAGTAGGCAATTATTTTGGAGTTGTAGATGGTTCATTTCTTGCGAGAGGTGTCAGTTGTTGGACAAAGTTGATGAGTGTGTGAGGCAGGGAGATTGCTGGCCACGTTCAGGATCGCTGCTGCCTGCAGTCATTTGGAGGTTGCATTGTCCGCTAATGCGCTGGAAGTGAACTGCAGATGCGGGTTTAAATCGAAGATAGACGCGAAATGCTGGAGTAACTCAGCGGAACAGGCAGCATCTCTGGAGAGAAGGAATGGGAGACCCTTCTCCTGAGTTAGTCTTGGACCCATAGGTTTGTTCCCCCGACCCCGGGAGGTTTGGCTGACAGATCAGTGGGGTAGGCTATGCAGGAAGTGCCCCATCCGAGTATTAGGCAGCTGATTGAACCAGCTGGCCTCCCCTTCCTCAAGGGCATGGATATCTATCTGAATACCATGGTCTGTTTGAGATAACAATGGCAGTGGTTTCCATGGCAATGTACACCTTTCTTAGTGCAAAGGATTTGATTCCAGCAACGGAACATTTGCCCAGGTCCTCCCTCCTGCCCATAGCAGGGACAGACATGTAGATAATATCAGCAGCACCGGGCCACTCGGCCCTTCCAAACAGCCCTGCTGTTCAAAATGATCATGGCTGATCATCCAAATATTGTTTTGTTCTCGCCACATGATCTATATTTAGAACCTCTGTATTAATACAGGCATGGGTATCTGTGCGTGCTTGTGTAACAGGAATCTGCATCCAGAGATTCAGAGAGAGTTTGGAGATGCACCATGGACACATGCCCTTCGGCCCACCTAGTCCGTGCCAACAGTCGATCACCCCTTCACACTAGTTCCACATTACCCCACTCTTCTCATCCACTCCCTACACACCAGGGGCAATTTACAGAGGGCCGATTAACCTACAAACCCCGCGCGCCTCTGGGGTGTGGGTTGAAACCAGAGCACCCGGAGGAAACCCACGCAGTCACGGGGAAAAGGTACAGATTCCACACAAACAGCCCCCCGACTGTCAGGATGTTTCTGGCCCTGTGAAGCAGTGGCACTACCCGCTGCACCACCTTGCCACCCCACACTGCACAGTCTAAGAACGTCTCCTCAGATTCATTCCAGAAGAGATAGGTGATGACGATTTGTAACTTTCTCTGCACCAGGCACGTGGTAACACTAGTGTACTGCCAAGGGGGGGTATGCTGTATGATTCTACTGGGTTATATGCAAAACAAAGCATTTCACTGTGCCTCAGTACATGTGGTAATAACATATCATTGATCATTGAATTGATACAACAGTTAATCATCTTTCTCAATACCATTTACCTGTTCACAGCTCAAGTCCCTTTGATATCTTGTGTATAAAGTCATGAGAGGAATAGATCGGGGAGATGCACAGAGTCTCTTGCCCAGAGTAGGGGAATCGAGGACTAGAGGACATAGGTTCAATGTGAAGGGGGAAAGATTTAATAGGAATCTGAGGGGTAACTTTTTCACACAAAGGGTGGTGGGTGTGAGGAACAAGCTGCCAGAGGAGGTAGTTGAGACTGGGACTATCCAAATGTTTAAGAAAAAGAAATAGTTAAGGGCCTGTCCCATTTAGGCGATATTTTAGGCGACTACAAGCGACTGCTGAAAAATTTTTCAACAAATCTTCGGCAACAGTGGGGACGATTTTTGCGGTCGTAGGTTGTTGCCAGATGTCGGAGGTGAATTCCATCAAAACTAGTCCCTGGCAGTCACCTAAAGAGTCGCCCAAGTGAGGTAAACATAGAAACATAGAAATTAGGTGCAGGAGTAGGCCATTCGGCCCTTCGAGCCTGCACCGCCATTCAATATGATCATGGCTGATCACCCAACTCAGTATCCCGTACCTGCCTTCTCTCCATACCCCCTGATCCCCTTAGCCACAAGGGCCACATCTAACTCCCTCTTAAATATAGCCAATGAACTGGCCTCAACTACCCTCTGTGGCAGAGAGTTCCAGAGATTCACCACTCTCTGCGTGAAAAAAGTTCTTCTCATCTCGGTTTTAAAGGATTTCCCCTTTATCTTTAAGCTGTGACCCCTTGTTCTGGACTTCCCCAACATCGGGAACAATCTTCCTGCATCTAGCCTGTCCAACCCCTTAAGAATTTTGTAAGTTTCTATAAGATCCCCTCTCAATCTCCTAAATTCTAGAGAGTATAAACCAAGTCTATCCAGTCTTTCTTCATAAGACAGTCCTGACAACCCAGGAATCAGTCTGGTGAACCGTCTCTGCACTCCCTCTATGGCAATGATGTCCTTCCTCAGATTTGGAGCCCAAAACTGCACGCAATACTCCAGGTGTGGTCTCACCAAGACCCTGTACAACTGCAGTAGAACCTCCCTGCTCCTATACTCAAATCCTCTTGCTATGAAAGCCAACATGCCATTCGCTTTCTTTACTGCCTGCTGCACCTGCATGCCTACCTTCAATGACTGGTGTACCATGACACCCAGGTCTCGCTGCATCTCCCCCTTTTCCCAATCGGCCACCATTTAGATAATAATCTGCTTTCCCGTTTTTGCCACCAAAATGGATAACCTCACATTTATACATGGTACATGGATAGGACAGGTTTGGAGGGATATGGTCCAAACGCAGGCAGGTGGGACTAGTGTAGATGGGACATGTTGGCCAGTGTGGGCGAGTTGGGCTGATGGGCCGGTTACCACACTGTACCTTTTGCATCTTAAATTGTGTGTTTCTTGTTCTTAAATATATTCAGTGATGTGGCCTCAGCGTCCCTGTGTAGTAAATTCCAAGGTTCCCCACGTGTTCCTCCTCATCTCAGCCCTAACTGTGTGGTGTGGAAGCCCCTAACGGCAGCGGATCCACTGCAGTCCGTCTGCCTTTTAAAACATTTTTGTCTCCCGCAACGGCAACTTCTCCCACCGGTTTAAATGACTCGGAGCGGGGTCTAACATCGCCCGGCGCGGCTTAAACCGCCGCGGGACTTACCATCGCCCGCCGGGGGCTTTAACATCGGGAGCCCCAATCGCCTCGACGCTGCAGTTGGACTGCTGGACCGTGGGAGAAGAACAAAGTGAAGAGATAAGACTTTTGCCTTCCATCACAGTGAGGAGGTGTTGGGAGATTCACTCTGATGGATGTTTGTGTAAATTGTGTTAAGTGTGTGTCTTGTTTTTTTGTTGTAATTTTTAGACTGTAGAAAACTGTAGAACATTTCTAGACTGATATTTTTGAAACAATTTCAGAAGTTATTAATACAAAACTGGACCCAGACACAAAATTAATAATACTTGGAATATCAGAACAAACTTTAACACTCACAACAAACCAAAGAAATTTCCTCGACTACAGTATAATAATCGGGAAAATAATTAATATTAAAATTTTGGAAAGGCCCTACAACCCCCACAATTAAAATGTGGATTACGGAAATGTCGGAGACCCTATACTTAGAAAGAATTAGACTCGTCTTAATGGACAAACAAGAACTTTTCGATAAAATCTGGGCTCCATTCATTAACTATCTGAAGGGATAGATTGGCACAGCACGAGGACCCAACTGAAACTTGAACTCAGGATCAGATGAAAAGCTATACTTTATAATCTACGAACCTATCTCCATTGACGTATTATAGGCAACCCATTCCACCTCTTCTGTTTCTCTGTTTGTTTTAATTTGTAACTTTCTACCCTCTCTTTCTCTCTCTTTCTATAAAAAATAAAAACACTAGAAGCAGAAGTAATTGATAATTGAAAATTTTAACAATGTATGACTGATGTATATGAAAAGTCTTTTTACTATAATATGTAACTATACTTTATGATATGTCTACTTCTAATAAAAATATTAAAAAAAAAAGAAAATGCAATTTCATTCAAACCAAGCTGTTTGAATGACAATAAAAGGCATTCTATTCCAACTCTTTGGTCCTACAATGCAAGACTGTCCCTTCACTCTCAACACTCCCAGCTCGGCCAGAATGCCGGGTCAGAATGTTGAGAGCTTGAATTAGTTTCCCCTCTCATTATTCTGTACTCTGGTGAAACATAATCAACTACTTCCAAAAACTGCTTTAAACATGCCATTCATTAGGACGTTAGGATGTCATTAGGACTTGGAGGTTGGGGGGAGAAGAGAAAGATGCTTGGTTACTGCTTGTACTGATGGTTTTGCCATGACTCCTGTTCTTCTGTCCCACTGGTAATATCTCTTCACCGTAGAGATGCTGCACGGAAACAGGCCCTTCAGCCCACCAAGTCCATGCCAACCAGCAATCACCCCACACGCTAGCACCATCCTACACACTAAGTAAGTACGTGCGTTTATTGGCCAAGTATTCACATACAAGGAATTTGCCTTGGTGCTCCGCCCACAAGTAACAACATGACACACAGTGACAGTTACGAATGACTCAGAAAACACTAAACATTAATAATAATAAAACATTAATGATAAAACACCATTGATCAAGCATGTGAACCAACAAAATACCAGATCAAAGGGAGGCTACAGATTTTTGGTTATTGAGTAGAGCTACTACTCGTGGATAAACACTGTTTTTATGTCTGGCTGTGGCAGCTTTGACAGTCCGGAGTCGCCTTCCAGAGGGAAGTGATTCAAAGAGTTTGTGGCCAGGGTGAGAGGGGTCAGAGATGATCTTGCCCGCTCGCTTCCTGGCCCTTGCAGTGTACAGTTCATCAATGGAGGGAAGGTTGCAGCCAATAACCTTCTCAGCTGATCGGACGATTCGCTGCAGCCTCCGGGTGTCGTGCTTGGTGGCTGAGCCAAACCAGACCATGATGGAGAAGGTGAGGACAGACTCTACGATGGCCGTATAGAATTGGACCATCATTGCCTGTGGCAGATTGTGCTTCCTCAGCTGCTGCAGGAAGTACATCCTCTGTTGTGCCTTTTTGACTGTGGAGTCGATGGTAGCCCCCCACTTAAGGTCCTTGGAGATGATGGTTCCCAAGAACTTAAAAGGCTCCACAGGTGTGACTGTGGTGTTGTTGATGGTGAGTGGGGGTGAGGGGAGGGGGGGAGAGGAGGGAGGGGGGGAGGGGAGGGGGGAGGGGAGGGATAATTTCCAATTAACAGAAGCTAATTAACGTATAAACTTGTACACCTTTGGAGTGTGGAAGGAACCCGTAGAAAACCCACACAGGTGACGGGGAGAAGGTACAAACTCCGTACAGACAGCGCCCGTGATCAGCATTGAACCCGGGTCCCGGGTGTAAGGCAGAAACTTCACCACCGTGCCGTCCCTCTGTCCTGCTCCACGCCATGAGCCACGTGTGGCTTTATGAACACTCACACTCAACATGACCTGGGTGAGAAGGAACTGCAGATGTGGATAAAATCGAAGGTAGACTCAAAATGCTGGAGTAACTCAGCGGGTGAAGCAGCATCTCTGGACAGAAGGAATGGGCTACGTTTCAGGCGACCCGAAATGTCACCCATTCCGTCTCTCCACAGATGCCGTCTTACCCGCTGAGTTACTCCAGCATTTTTGTATCCTCTCAACAATACCTGTTGTGCTTCTAATTGGATACAAATTGATTACTGGCGTTTTAAATTCCCAGTGGACAAAACAAGGTAATTAGTTTAAAGCCATCTTGCAGTGATATACAGGCCCGTATGAAGCTTTCCAAAAAGGGGGGTGGCATGACAGGATTACAAAAAATGTAATGTGAAATAGTGTGCGCGCTGCACACATCATGAGCACGAAGCGGGAGGTCCCTCGATGCCAGGGTCCAGGGCCTGCTTAAGGGTCCTGGAAGCTCTGGGGTTTTAGATGCTCTCTGATGCATTCTGAGCCTTATTTTGGAGCATTTTAGCACCAAATTTATGACCAATATTTCAGAAATTAACAGGAATCTGAGAGGTAGCTTTTTCACACAAAGGGTGCTGGGTGTATGGAACGAGCTGCCAGAGGAGATAGTTAAGGATGGGACTATACTAATGTTTAAGAGACATTTGGACATGTACATGGAAAGGACAGATTTAGATGGATATATGGGCCAAACGCGTGTGAGTGGGACTAGTTTATATGGGACATGTTGGGTGTTGTGGGCAAGTTGGGCTGAAGGGCCTGTTTCCACACTGCATCATTCTATGGCTAAAAAGTGAAGAAGAAAAATGAATGTAGATAAGTAGAGCAGATTTGAAAGAGGAGTGAAATGTAAAGGCAGAGAGAGGTTTATGGGTGGAAAGGAACATAGGAAAGGAGGGGGGAGAGTGGGCTTGGGCAGATGGGTGAAGGGAAAATAGACACAAAGTGCTGGAGTAACTCAGTGGGTCAGGCAGCATCTGCGGAGAATATGAATAGGTGACGTTTCACAGAGTGCTGGAGTAACTCAGCGGGTCAGGCAGCATCTCTGGAGAACATGGATAGATGACATGTCACAGAGTGCTGGAGTAACTCAGTGGGTCAGGCAGCATCTGTGGAGAACATGGACAGGTGACGTTTCACACAGTGTGGAGTAACTCGGCGGGTCAGGCAGCATCTGTGGAGAACATGGATAGGTGACGTTTCACAGAGTGCTGGAGTAACTCAGTGGGTCAGGCAGCATCTCTGGAGAACATGGATAGATGACATGTCACAGAGTGCTGGAGTAACTCAGTGAGTCAAGCAGCATCTCTGGAGATTATATTTCGGGTCAAGACCGTTCTTCAGTAATATTCATGATGTGACATGCATAGACATTCCTGAATGTTACCCAAACCATCGTGAGCTACTTTGTTATGGTGCTTGCCCTCTCCTATAATGTCTCTGCTGCCTTGGGTGATGCAGGACAGGACACAAGCTTTGGGACACGGTGTGAAGCTGTTGCAGTCTGTCCCAGCCTGGTAAAAACCTGGATGGAGTGGATGTGGAGAGGATGTTTCCACTAGTGGGAGAGTCTAGCACCAGTGGCCACAGCCTCGGAATTAAAAGACATTCCTTTCGGAAGGAGATGAGCAGGAATTTTTTTAAGTCACTGGGTGGTGAACCGTGGAAATCATTGCCACAGACAACTGTGGAGGTCAAGTCAATGGACATTGTTCAGGAGGAGATTGATAGATTCTTGATTGATACGGGTGTCAGAGGTAATGGGGAGAAGGCAGGAGAATGGGTTTGAGAGGGAAAAATAGATAGCCATAGAGTGATACAGTGTGGAAACAGGCCCTTCGGCCCAGCATGTCCCATCTGCACTAGTCCCACCTGCCCATGTTTGATCCATATCCCTCAACTACCTCCTCTGGCAGCTTGTTCCATACACCTATCACCCTTTGTGTGAAAAACATACCCCTCAGATTCCTATTAAATCTTTTGCCCTTCACCTTAAACTTACGTCCTCTGCTCCTCGATTCACTTACTCTGGGCAAAAGACTCAACTATATCTATTCAAATCATGATTTTATACACCTCTATTAGATCATCCCTCATCCTCCTGCGCTCCATGAAATAGAGTCTCAGCTTACTCAACCTCTCCCTATAGCTCTGGCCCTCTAGTCCTGGCAACATCCTCATAAATCTTCACTGTACTCTTTCCAGTTTGATGACATCTTTCCTCTAACATGGTGCCCAGAACTGAACACAATACTCTGAATGTGGCCTCACCAACTTCTTATGCAACTGCAACAAGACCTCCCAACTTCTATACTCAGCCTGACCCACTGAGTTACTCCAGCACTCTGTGAAACGTCACAGAATGGGGCAAGATTAGCAAGTTTGCTGATGATACATAGAAACATAGAAACATAGAAATTAGGTGCAGGAGTAGGCCATTCGGCCCTTCGAGCCTGCACCACCATTCAATATGATCATGGCTGATCATCCAACTCAGTATCCCGTACCTGCCTTCTCTCCATACCCTCTGATCCCCTTAGCCACAAGGGCCACATCTAACTCCCTCTTAAATATAGCCAATAAACTGGCCTCAACTACCCTCTGTGGCAGAGAGTTCCAGAGATTCACCACTCTCTGTGTGAAAAAAGTTCTTCTCATCTCGGTTTTAAAGGATCTCCTCCTTATCCTTAAGCTGTGACCCCTTGTCCTGGACTTCCCTAACATCTGGAACAATCTTCCTGCATCTAGCCTGTCCAACCCCTTAAGAATTTTGTAAGTTTCTATAAGATCCCCTCTCAATCTCCTAAATTCTAGAGAGTATAAACCAAGTCTATCCAGTCTTTCTTCATAAGACAGTCCTGACCTCCCAGGAATCAGTCTGGTGAACCGTCTCTGCACTCCCTCTATGGCAATAATGTCCTTCCTCAGATTTGGAGACCAAAACTGTACGCAATACTCCAGGTGTGGTCTCACCAAGACCCTGTACAACTGCAGTAGAACCTCCCTGCTCCTATACTCAAATGCTTGTGCAATGAAAGCTAACATACTATTCACTTTCTTTACTGCCTGCTGCACCTGCATGCCTACCTTCAATGACTGGTGTACCATGACACCCAGGTCTCGCTGCATCTCCCTCTTTCCCAATCGGCCACCATTTAGATAATAGTCTGCTTTCCCGTTTTTGCCACCAAAATGAATAACCTCACATTTATCCACATTATACTGCATCTGCCAAACATTTGCCCACTCACCCAGCCTATTGAAGTCACCTTGCAGTCTCCTAGCATCCTCCTCACAGCTAACACTGCCCCCCAGCTTAGTGTCATCCGCAAACTTGGAGATATTGCCTTCAATTCCCTCATCCAGATCATTAATATATATTGTAAATAGCTGGGGTCCCAGCACTGAGCCTTGCGGTACCCCACTAGTCACTGCCTGCCATTGTGAAAAGGACCCGTTTACTCATACTCTTTGCTTCCTGTTTGCCAGCCAGTTCTCTATCCACATCAATACAGAAGTGAGTGGTTTTGCAGATAGTGAAGATGGTTGTAAAAGATTGCAGCAGGATCTGGATCAATTAGCCAGGTGGGCAGAGGAATGGTTGATGGTTGCATGGTTCCTTGAAGGTCGTGTCGCAGGTATATCAGGTGGTCAAAAAGTATTTTGGCACTTTGGCCTTCATCAGTCAGAGTATTGAGTATAGAAGTTGGGAGGTCATGTTGCAGTTGTATAAGACGTTGGTGAGACCACATTTAGAGTATTGTGTTCAGTTCTGGGCACCATGTTATAGGAAAAATGTCAAATTGAAAAGAGTACAGAGATCCCCATCCTGGATCAGTCCAATCAGGGTTGTGTCATCTGCAAACTTGAGAAGCTTGACAGAGGTGTCTGTGGAGGTGCAGTCATTGGGTGTGGCGAGAGTAGAGGAGAGGGGAGAGTACGCATCTTGCGGTGCTCCAATGCTGAGCGTTTGTGGGTCCGAGATATGCTTTCCAGCCTCACATGCTGCTTCCTGTCAGTCAGAAAGCTGGTGATCCACCGACAGAGGGGTTCAGGCACAGTCAACTCGGAAAGTTTGGAGTGTAATAGCTCTGGCATTCAGAGCTAAAATCAACAAACAAAAGCCTTGCATAGGACCCCGGCGGTCTAGGTGCTGGAGGATGAAGTGTAGGCCCTGGTTGACTGCATCATACACAGATCTATTGGTCCGATATGCAAAATGCAGAGGGTCCAGCAGAGGAATTGTGATATTTTTTAGCTTGGCCAACACAAGCCTTTCAATGGTCTCCTTGACTACAGAGGTCAGTGCGACAGGCCTGTAGTCGTTAAGACCAGTAATCCTTGCCTTTTTGGGTACAGGGACAATGATGGAGACTTTGAAGCAAGCAGGGTCAGTACATCTTTGCAGGTACTGGTTAAAATGAGTAATTGGGTGTGAGTGTTGGTGGGGGAGGGAAAGGGCCCACTCTTTTCATTACTGGAGTCTTGCCTTAAGTAGGTGTGAAGTGGTGAATGGGAAGGAGAGGGTGCAGGGTCCATTCTTTGCAGACTGGGGTCTGGCTGTGTTTGTTGGGGAAGGGATGCCAGGGTTACGTTTCTGATTTTCAAACCTGCAGTAAAACTCATTCAGGTCGTTCGTCAGCTGACGATTGTCCAAAGAGCGGGGGGCTTTCCTCTTATTGCTGGTGATTTCTTGCATGCCCTTCCAAACTGAAGAAGAGTCATTAGCTGAGAACTTGCTCCTCAACTTCTCAGAGTACCTTTCCTTGGCAGCTCTGATTCCTCTTCTCAGCTCTTTATCGATTAGGCTATCTTTGAACTCTTTAACGATTAGGCTATCGGCTTGACGCATATTTGCCCCCAGCCACCCGCCCCATCCCTCCCACCGATCTCAAAATGGAAATGTTACACCTGTATATAATGATCCCATTAAAATGTGTATTTATGTCACAAACTATGGAATTTATATTTTTCATTATTGTTATCAATGAAAAGAAAGCAGTTCCAATTGTTTGATATTATTTGATATTGTTTAAAATTATTCATATGGAGGAGAAAATATAATAGCTCTAAAACCTACCTTAATTGTGCAATCTCACTCAAGATAATCCCCCTTTGCCTCTCCCCTCCCCCATCTCTCTCTCCCCTCCCATCCCCTCTCTCTCTCTCCCCCTCCCACATTCTCCCTCTCTTTCTAGCGGGGGGGGGGGGGGGGTGGGGGACAAAGATGAAGGTGGCGCGGGGGCCCAGCGGGGGTGACGTGGGCCCAGTGGGGTCAGCGGGGGTGATGTGGGCCCAGTGGGGTCAGCAGGGGGGGGCGTGGGCCCAGTGGGGGTCAGCGGGGGTGATGTGGGCCCAGTGGGGGTGGCTTGGTCCCAGCAGGGGTGGCTTGGGCCCAGCAGGGGTGACATGGGCCCAGCAGGGGTGGCTTGGGCCCAGCAGGGGTGGCTTGGGCCCAGCAGGGGTGGCTTGGGCCCAGCAGGGGTGGCTTGGCCTCCAATGTTGGGACCCCCGCCGGGTGATGGTAAGTCCAGCAGCCGCATCCGAGCTCCGCGAACGGGCCGGCTCAAACTCCGCGGCCCGGGGTGGTCGCAGCTGCCAAAGCTGCCGCCCTCCAGTCCAGCGATGTCCTCCAATAGCTGCTGTTCCCATCCTAGCTGTGACTGCCCGACTCCTCATCGCTTCTATTCCCGAAGGCTCCATTGCTTTGGTCATCACCTTTCAAGCCTGATCGTTGGTTTACTTTTTGTATCCGTTTGAGAAGGGAGCCTCACCAATACGGGAACTGAGCACCTCAACAACTGATCGGGTATAGTGGCAGGTAGACTAAAATGCTGGAGAAACTCAGCGGGTGAGGCAGCATCTATGGAGCGACGTTTCGGGTCGAGACCCTTCTTCAGACTGACAGTCTCTGTTTCTTTTTTTTTTTTTTTTTTTTTTTTTTTTTTTTTTTTTTTTATTAGAAGTACGGTAAATTACAATTCTACACAACACATATATCTTGATACATTTTTTATACCGCTTCATTTTTTTTTTTTTTTTAGAGCTTTAAGAAAAAAAGTAGAAGTTAGGAAAGTAAAGAAAGTGCAAGAGAATCGTGCAGTGCGAGAGTGTAAGGAAAAGAAAGCCCCTTAGGAAAGAAGTTAGAGAAGGAAGTAAAGTGAGAAAATAGACCCTAGAAAGAAAAGAAGGAGAAAGTAGAAACAATCGCTCTATTATAACATTAAACTCCGCAGAGAGGAGACTACCAACCAAGTCTGTTTTTGTTATTTTACCTCCCGTTACCAGGTCCTGATTCCGCTTATTTATATATTTGTTTTTTTTTTAGATTACTATTGCACCTCATACTTGTAATAGGTCCAGAAACATAGACCACGTCTTTTGAAATTGGTCTGCTTTACCTGCTAGGAGGAATCTCAACTCTTCCAGGTGTAATGTTTCAAACATATTTGATATCCACATTTTTATTGTTGGTGTCGGCGCATTTTTCCAGAATTTAAGTATAAGCTTTTTTCCCATTATTAGCCCGTAATTAAATAAATTCTTCTGAAACACGTTTAATTCAGGGTTATCTTCCGATATTCCGAAGATAATCCATTCTGGTTTTGGTACCAGTTTTATTTTGATCAATTTTGAAAAAATATCAAATATTTCATACCGGAATTTTTGGATTTTTGTACACAAAAAACAAAAGAGTGCGCTATGGTAGCTTCTTGACATAGGCATTTATCACAGATTGGTGAAACATTAGGGAAGATTTTATTTAATTTAGTTTTTGAATAATATAATCTATGTAATGTTTTAAATTGGATGAGCGTATGCCGTACGTTGATCGAACATTTATGCACCTGTAGTAAATGATTATCCCAGGTCTCTTTTGAGATTTTTATAGCTAATTCTTGTTCCCAATCTTTTCTAATTCCATCTGTTGTGGGTATTTCTATGTTTAAAATGATGTTATATAAGTACGATATTAAATTAGCTGATTCCGCCTTGGTCTTCATTGCTTCATCCAATAAGTCGGAAGACATATTATGATAGTCTTTTGTGTATTTTTTCAAATAATCACAGATTTGAAGATATTTAAAATATTGGTTATTTTTCAAATTATATTTCAGTTGTAGTTGTTGAAATGACAGTAAATTCCCTAATTCATACAGATCTTCGAGCGTTTTAATTCCCATTCTTTCCCATTGTATAAATGATTTGTCTATGATTGATGGTTTAAACGATGGATTATTGACTATTGGTATTAAAAGAGATAGGTTTCTTAATTTTAAATTCTGTTTTATTTGTTTCCATGTTCTTATTGTGTTATGTATAATTGGATTTTTATTATAATTTTTATTATTCAAATTTGTTGGTGAGAGGATGATCGCTCCTATATTACTCGGGGAGCAGTCCCCTTTTTCCATTACCATCCAGTCCGCCTGCTGTGCAGAATTGTCCAGCAGGTGAATCATATTTTTAATATTTACTGCCCAGTTATAATACATAAAATTAGGGAGCGCTAGACCCCCCAGCTCTTTTCGTTTATTAAGGTGTGCTATTTGTATTCTATGGGATTTATAATCCCATATAAAATTTGTAATGTCTGAGTCCAATTTTTTGAAAAACTTTTTTGGGAGGTATATAGGTATTGATTGAAATAGGTATAGAATTTGTGGTAAGAAAACCATTTTAATAGCATTTATTCTGCCTATTAAGGACATCGGAAGTGTTTTCCAGAATTTAATCAGATTATTCAATTTCTTGAGTAAAGGATTATAATTGGCTTTAAACATATCCTGGTAATTTCTAGTAATTTCAATTCCCAAATATTTGAATTTTTCTGTGGCTATTTTAAAGGGAAATTTCCGAAGCTGTGTTGAGTCTTTTGGTTTTATCGACATAATTTCACTTTTGTTCCAATTTATTCTATATCCTGAAAAGGATCCAAAGTCCTCTATTAAGTTTAATATGTTTGGTATACTAATTTGTGGTTTTGTGATGTACAGTAGTACATCATCGGCATATAGGGATATTTTATTCTTTGAGTATTTTGTATTATAACCATAAATATCCGGATGAGTTCTTATTTTTTCAGCAAGGGGTTCAATTATCAAAGCAAATAGCAGCGGTGATAATGAGCATCCTTGTCTATTGCCCCTTGATAGTTCAAATTTCGAGGATAAGATATTATTAGTTAATATTCTAGCCGTAGGTTTGTTATATAATAGTTTTATCCATGCGATAAAGTTTTCTCCCAATTGGAATTTTTGCAATACTTTAATCATATAATCCCATTCTACTTGATCAAACGCTTTTTCTGCATCCAGTGAGATAATAGATAACTCTTGGTCGTGAGGTTTATGTGAGTGCATTATGTTAAGCAAACGTCTCAAATTATTAAATGAATGTCTCTTAGGTATAAATCCTGTTTGATCTCCATTTATTAATCTACTAACGTACCTGCTTAGTCTACTGGCTAGTGTTTTCGCTATTATTTTTTGATCCGTATTTAACAAAGCAATAGCTCTATATGAGCCTGGTTCTTCTATGTTTTTATCTTTTTTAAGTATTAATGTGATCGTTGATTCTGCTAATGTTTCGGGTAAGCTTTGCTCTTTAAAAGCGTGTGTATACATTTTCTGTAATCGTGGGGTAACTATATCATAAAAGGCTTTATAGAATTCACTACTGAATCCGTCTGGTCCTGGTGTTTTGCCATTCTTTAGTGTTTTTATTGTGTCTTCTATCTCCTTAGAAGTAATTATTGCTCCCAGTTCCTCTTGTTCCCTCAATTCTAATTTTGGAAGGTTACAATCTTCCAGAAATTCTGAAATTTTATTATTATCTATTGACGTTTTAGATGTATATAAATTTTCGTAAAATTGAGCAAATCTTTTATTGATATCCTTGGGTAATGTTAATAATTCCCCACTATCTGATTTAATCTTTAGTATTGCATTCTCTTTTTCCCGTTTTTTCAACTGGCGTGCTAAGAGTTTGTGGGGTTTGTCCCCAAATTCAAAGTGTTCTTGTTTTGTAACTTGGAATAATGTTATAACTTTCTCTGACAATAATTTATTCAGCTTGAATTTCAATAATAGGATTTTATTATGTTTATCCATAGTTGGATCTTTAGCATTATCTATATCTAATTGTTTTATTTGTTCTTCTAAATGTCTTTGTTCTTTCTTATTCTTTTTATTTTGGTAAGCTTGAAATGAAATAATGACTCCTCTAATAAATGCTTTAAAGGATTCCCATAATAGCGTGGGGGATATATCTGGTGTATCATTTATCTCAAAGAATAAGTCCATCTGTTTTTTTAGATATATACTCCCTTGTGGGTCTTTTAAAAGTTGCGAATTAAACCTCCAGAACGATTTATTCATGGACATTCCTTCTAATTTTAAAACAAAGGTTAAAGGAGAGTGATCTGAAATCGCATTAATGTGGTATTTAGGATTCATAGTGTGTGTAATTAATTTTGTATCCACAAGAAAATAATCTATCCGTGAATATGTTTTATGCACCGTTGAATAGAATGAGTAGTCCCTTCCCGTCGGATTTGCAATCCTCCATACATCTGATATATTTGTGTTTTCCATATATGTATGTAAGAGTTCACTGGTTTTAGATTTCATATTACCTTTTTGTTTTTGCATCGATTTATCTAAATAAGGGTCTAAAACACAGTTGAAGTCCCCTCCGATTATAACATTTTGATAATTAAATTCGGCAATTTTATTCAGAATTTTAGTAAAAAATTGAGGGTTATCAAAATTGGGCGCATATATATTTACCAGCGTAATTGGCATATTATTGATCTCTCCTGCTACTATAAGATATCTCCCTTCCTTATCTGAAATAGTATTCTTTGATTTAAATGGGATTCCTTTACGGATAATAATTGCAGTGCCTCTAGATTTAGAAGTGAATGAAGAGTGAAATGTTTGGCCTATCCAGTTAGCCCTCAATCTCGTCTGATCTTGATGTTTAAGATGAGTTTCCTGTAGGAACGAAATGTCCGTGTTGTATGCTTTCAACTGAGCTAGTATCTTGCCCCTTTTAATAGGTTCATTAATACCCCTTATATTCCAACTACATAGTGTGACTCCTCCCATTTTCCTTTGATTGTCGTCATACATTTTTACCAATTTTAATGACCTTAGTTATTATGGTGCATCCATACCTCAGGACTCTGGTTATTTTGGAAGCATTTATATTATAGACTTTCTTGGTAGTACCCCTCTGCGATTGTCCTTGAAAAAAAAACACACAAATGTGACATATTGTGGTAGTAAAAAAAAAAGGTATATAAAATAGATGTACGGTGTCTGGATTTCCTACACCGTAGTGAGTGGCCCACTCGTCTGTGGGATATGACATCAATATTGCTTCCGGCGTAGCTGTTATGAGGTCTGTTTCTGTCAGTGAATGGCAGTACCAGAAACAGAGGCAGGAACGGAGGTACAGACGTGTGAAAACGCACCCTCCAGATTCAGGGACAGCATCTTCCTAGTTGTAAACAGGCAACTGAACCGCCCTACCACAACTAGGGAGCAGTCCAGACCCACTGCCTACCTCACTGGAGACCCTCGGACTGTCTTTAATCGGACGTTACTCGACCCCCCCTGCAGCCCCTCATCATCAAGGGGACTGTGGTGGAGAGGGCTGACAGTTACAGATACCTGGGATTACAAGTAACATCAGATCTGAACTGGACTTTGAACACTGCTGCCACAGTGAAAAAAGCACAGCAGAGACTGTACTTCATCAGGCTGCTCAGAAAAGCTGGTCTGCACTGTCGCCCTCTCACCCAGGTCTACAAAGGACTGATAGAGAGCATCCTCAACACAGGCATCACGGTGTGGTACGGAAACACCACACAGACAGGGAGGAAGGCTCTGCAAAGAGTCATAAAGACTGCAGAGAGGATTATCAGAACGGAACTACCCTCCATGGATATAATCTATACACAGCGCTGTCAAAAAAGAGCAGAGAGAATCATCAGAGACACACTACATCCAGCCCACTCCCTGCTCAAACACAAAAACTGCACATACAACCTCAGGCACAGACGAGCGGACAGCATCGTCACAAACAGAACACGCTTGTTTAAGAGCTTCTTCCCTGCCACAGTGAGACTCTTGGCCAAAACAAAATGAACTGATGTCCTGACCTACCTCATAGCACATCATATTATATTATATTGTCTCCTGGGCCTGTGCAATTTACAATGCAATCGACACTTTTTTATATAGGGTTTGTGTAATTTACAATGCTCTCACTTTCCCCTTTATATAGGGTTTTAGGCATTTTCTTTCTTTTTTAGTTCTAGAGAAGTATATGTTTTTATAGATTATGTGTCTTCTGTGTGTCTTTTTAACTTGACTTGACTTGACTTGACTCTCTCTGAACAACCGCACAAGAGTTCCTATGTGTGTAAGCACAAATGGCAAATAAAGTATTTGACCTTTGACCTTTATCTTGCACGCACTAAACGTTATTCCTTTCATCATGTGCGTTTAAACTGTGGACGGCTGGATTGTAATCATGTATTGTCTTTCCACTAATGGGTTTGCACGCAAAAGCTTTTCACTGTACCTCGATACACGTGACAATAAACTGAACTGAACGAAGCGGATACTTTATGATAGGTTGTAAAGTAGCAGAGCAGGGAATGGGAAGACAGTTTTTCTCCTCTTGATCGGGACCATTTGTCGTCTTATGGCAAGTGGTAGGATGTGCGGCACGGTGGTGCAGCGGTAGAGTTACTGCCTTACAGCTCCAGAGACCCGCGTTCCATCCTGACTACGGGTGAGGCCGTACGGAGTTTGTACCTTCACCCCTGGGACCTGCGTGGGTTTTTCTCCAGGAGCTCCAGTTTCCCCCCACACTCCAAAGACGTACAGGTTTGTAGGTGATTTACCTGGTAAAATTGTAAACGGTTCCTAGTGTGTGTAGGATTGTGTTAGTGCGCGGGGATCGCTGGTCGGCACAGATACGATGGGCAAAGGGCCTGTTTCCGCCCTGACTAAACTAAAGAAAAAGAAAAAATCTCCTTCTTCTTGCGTATGGCATGCACTGTCACAGTCTGCCCTCTCCTCATTCTCATCCACTTCACCTCCCAGTACTTTTCCACCGGTCCCTCCTTCTCCTCACCTGCCTGCCTGCCATTCCCCTCTCATCAGCCCAACTCTCCTCACCTGTTGCACTCAGTTGCCTCTGATCACCTATTAACCCGGTATATAGACTCTCCTCACCGTTCACACAGTGCCAGATTGTTCTCAGCATTCATGCAAGACTCTCCAGCGATTTCCCGACTGCCTACACGGATTCGAACCTGCCTGCCCCTAACCATTCCGCCCTGTCGTCTTCCCGGATATCACCTCAGCCTTCTGTCCCCGACCACAGCCTTCGTCCCGTACCTCCTGGTTTCTGTCTGCCTCTCTCCTGGGCTGTTTGGTGTATCCCTGCAACGGCTCCTCGACTTCCTGCCTGGCTTCGACTCTCCCTTCGTCTGTCCCTCGTTGGTTTGTTTGCATCGTGTGTTGGATCTCCTGGTTACCGGACCTTCCGCTACCCCCGACTACGTCTCCTGCCTCCCCTCTTTGCAACCCTCGCTCAATCCTGAGCCTCTGTGTGAGTACGGTGTACCCATTCCTGTGTTACTACTCTGTGTTACAGTATCGTAATAAAGTTCATGACCAATTATACCTGCCTGATTCTGTGCTGCTATTGGGTCCAAGCTATACCCGTTACATGCACAGCCTAAAGTTGTAGGACAACTTGTTCTATTTGACCTTATGTGATTGTGCACGCCAGGTTGATTGCATTCGTCGAAACAGGGCGGACCATGTGAAGGTTGCAATCTCCCACCCCAACTAAAAAATAAATGTCAAGGAATTGATTTTCAAGATTCAAGATTCAAGAGAGTTTATTGTCATGTGTCCCTGTATAGGACAATGAAATTCTTGCTTTGCTTCAGCACAACAGAATATAGTGGGCATTGACTACAAAACAGATCAGTGTGTCCATATACCATTATATAAATATATACACACATGAATAAATAAACTGATAATGTGCAAATAACAGATAATGGGCTATTAATGTTCAGAGTTTTGTCCGAGCCGAGTTTAATAGCCTGATGGCTGTGGGGAAGTAGCTATTCCTGAACCTGGACGTTGCAGTCTTCAGGCTCCTGTACCTTCTACCTGAAGGTAGTGGGGAGATGAGTGTGTGGCCAGGATGGTGTGGGTCCTTGATGATACTGCCAGCCTTTTTGAGGCAGCGTTTTGCACCATACCCCATTTTTCAATTGGCTGGCAACATTCTGTTTGTTGTTTTTCAAATGTTGTCAGTGTGTGAGGAGGCATGTGCAGCAGGGAATGATTGACACTTGGAGAGAAGAAATAGGTGAATGGTGCTGTTACACACTGTTTAATAGCTGTTGGATTGATAAAGTGACGATCACTGGACCAGACAAGAAAGTCAACTGGCCGGCTGATAAAGACATTGGCAGCAGCTCAGAGAAGACTAGACTGATGCCTGGAATGGGCAGGTTGCTTGATGCAGAGAGGTCAGCCACGCTAGGCTTCTACCCGCTGACGTTTAGAAGAGCAAAACGTATTAGCAAAAGGATTTGAGTATAGGAGCAGGGAGTTTCTACTGCAGTTGTACAGGGTCTCGGTGAGACCACACCTGGAGTATTGCGTACAGTTTTGGTCTCCTAATCTGAGGAAGGACATTCTTGCCATAGAGGGAGCACAGAGAAGGTTCACCAGACTGATTCCTGGGATGTCAGGACTTTCATATGAAGAAAGACTGGATAGACTCGGCTTGTACTCGCTGGAATTTAGAAGATTGAGGGGGGATCTTATAGAAACTTACAAAATTCTTAAGGGGTTGGACAGGCTAGATGCAGGAAGATTGTTCCCGATGTTGAGGAAGTCCAGGACAAGGGGTCACAGTTTAAGGATAAGGGGGAAATCCTTTAAAACCGAGATGAGAAAAACTTTTTTCACACAGAGAGTGGTGAATCTCTGGAACTCTCTGCCACAGAGGGTAGTTGAGGCCAGTTCATTGGCTATATTTAAGAGGGAGTTAGATGTGGCCCTTGTGGCTAAAGGGATCAGGGGGTATGGAGAGAAGGCAGGTACAGGATACTGAGTTGGATGATCAGCCATGATCATATTGAATGGCGGTGCAGGCTCGAAGGGCCGAATGGCCTACTCCTGCACCTATTGTCTATGTTTCTATTAGACGCTGAGGGACTTTGGACAGGTTGAATGTGAAGAGGATGTGTCCTCTTGTGAAGGGCCAGGTGTTTAAATGATAAGTGAATGCTTGTTTAAAATAGAGAGAGGAGGAGACATTTTATTTCTCTGACGTTTCAGAACCTTTGAGACTCTCTTCCTCAAAGGGCGGTGGAATAAAAATCTTTGAATACTTTTAAGACGGAGATCGATAGATTTTTGACCAACGAGGCAGTGAAAAGTTACAGGACAGACAGTTGAAGTTGCAGCGATTTTATTAAAATCAAAAGTGGCTGCTGGCTCCCAAATCCTACGTTCAGAACTGTTTGCAATTGGAAACTACAAATGAAAGAGAGTCATAGAGTCTTAAACAGTGGTAACAGGCCCTTCGGCCTCACCTGCCCATACCAGCCAATATGTCACACCTATACTAGTCACACCTATCCTATCCATGTACCTGTCCAAATGTTTCTTAAACATTGCGATAGTCCCTGCCTCAACTACCTCCTCTGGCAGCTCGTTCCCCTTTGTGTGAAACGGTTACCCCTCAGATTCCTATTAAATCTTTTCCCCTTCACCTTGAACCAATGTCCTCTGGTCCTCGATTCCCCTACTCTGGGCAAGAGACTCTGTGCATCTACCCGATCTATTCCTCTCATGGGTTTTATACACCTCTATAAGGTCACCCCTCATCCTCCTGCACTCCGTGGAACAGAGTCCTGGCCTTCTCAACCTCTCCCTATAGCTCAGTCCCTCGAGTCCTGGCAACATCATCGTAAAAAAATAGATATTTATTTCTCCTCAATATCCACTGAAAAATCACCGGCACCCCAGCTGACAGCTGCGGGGGGTACACCCTCACATTGCTTGATGGAAAATGGCACAGCGGCAAAGATTGCTGGAAACACTTGTTTTGTTTCAAGGGTGAAATCACTTTACTCACACTGTAATCTAGGTTTGAGGTCAAGAAAAACAGAACATAAATACACGATAAATGGCAGAATGGTTGTGTGATGCCAAGGTTAGGGATTTGAAATAGTCTCAGAGAGTGATGCAGCGTGGAAACAGGCCCTTCGGCCCAATAGGATTTCATAGCAAAAGGATTTGAGTATAGGAGCAGGGAGGTTCTACTGCAGTTGTGACAGGGTCTTGGTGAGACCACACCTGGAGTATTGCGTACAGTTTTGGTCTCCAAATCTGAGGAGGGACATTCTTGCCATAGAGGGAGTGCAGAGAAGGTTCACCAGACTGATTCCTGGGGTGTCAGGACTGTCTTATGAAGAAAGACTGGATAGACTTGGTTTATACTCTCTAGAATTTAGGAGATTGAGAGGGGATCTTATAGAAACTTACAAAATTCTTAAGGGGTTGGACAGGCTAGATGCAGGAAGATTGCTCCCGATGTTGGGAAAGTCCAGGACAAGGGGTCACAGCTTAAGGATAAGGCGGAAATCCTTTAAAACCGAGATGAGAAGAACCTTTTTCACACAGAGAGTGGTGAATCTCTGGAACTCTCTGCCACAGAGGGTAGTTGAGGCCAGTTCATTGGCTATATTTAAGAGGGAGTTAGATGTGGCCCTTGTGGCTAAGGGAGTCAGAGGGTATGGAGAGAAGGCAGGTACGGGATACTGAGTTGGATGATCAGCCATGATCATATTGAATGGCGGTGCAGGCTCGAAGGGCCGAATGGCCTACTCCTGCACCTAATTTCTATGTTTCTATGTTTCTAACTTACCCATGCCGAACAACATGTCCCATCTGTACTAGTGGAACAGCTCTCAATCCGGACTGTCAAAGCTGCCACAGCCAGACATAAACACAGCTTTTTTTTCCACGAGCAGTAACTCTACTCAAAAACCAAAAGTCTGTAGCCTCCATCTGCTCTGGTATTTTATTCCATTCACATGTTTAAAATATATTGTTTTAAATATGTTTTATTATTAATGTTTAATGTTTTGTGTGTCATTCTTAATTGTCACTGTATATCGTATTGTTACATGCGAGCGGAGCACCAAGGCAAATTCCTTGTATGTGAAAATACTTGGCCAATAAACTTATTCATTCATTCACCTGTCTGTGTTTGGCCCATAACTCCCTAAGCCTATCATAGAAACATAGAAACATAGAAAATAGGTGCAGGAGGAGGCCATTTGGCCCTTCGAGCCAGCACCACCATTCATTGTGATCATGGCTGATCGTCCCCTATCAATAACCCATGCCTGCCTTCTCCCCATATCCCTTGACTCCACTAGCCCCTAGAGCTCTATCTAACTCTCTCTTAAATCCATCCAGTGATTTGGCCTCCACTGCCCTCTGTGGCAGGGAATTCCACAAATTCACAACTCTCTGGGTGAAAAAGTTTTTTCTCATCTCATTCTTAAATGACCTCCCCTTTATTCTAAGACTGTGGCCCCTGGTTCTGGACTCGCCCAACATTGGGAACATTTTTCCTGCGTCTAGCTTGTCCAGTCCTTTTATAATTTTATGTGTTTCTATCAGATATCCCCCTCATCCTTCTAAACTCCAGTGAATACAAGCCTAGTCTTTTCAATCTTTCCTCATATGACAGTCCCGCCATCCCAGGGATCAATCTCGTGAACCTACGCTGCACTGCCTCAATCACAGGGATGTCCTTCCTCAAATTAGGAGACCAAAACTGTACACAAAACTCCAGGTGTGGTCTCACCAGAGCCCTATACAACTGCAGAAGAACCTCTTTACTCCTATACTGAAATCCTCTTGTTATGAAGGCCAACATTCCATTAGCTTTCTTCACTGCCTGCTGTACCTGCACGCCAACTTTCAGTGACCGGTGTACAAGGACACCCAGGTCTCGTTGTACCTCCCCCTTACCTAACCTAACTCCATTCAGATAATAATCTGCCCCCTTGTTTTTGCCACCAAAGTGGATAACCTCACATTTATCTATATTATACTGCATCTGCCACACATCTGCCCACTCACCCAACCTGTCCAGGTCACCCTGCAACCTCCTAACATCCTCTTCACAGTTCACACTGCCACCCAGCTTTGTGCCATCCGCAAACTTGCTAGTATTGCTCCTAATTCCCTCTTCCAAATCATTAATATATATGGTAAACAGTTGCGGCCCCAACACCGAGCCTTGCGGCACTCCACTCGCCACTGCCTGCCATTCTGAAAAGAACTCACAAGAGACCACATCAGAGACCATATCCTATCCATGTACCTGTCCAAATGTCTCCTAAACATTGCGATTGTCCCAGCCTCAACTACCTCCTCTGGCAGCTCGTTCCATACACCCACCACATTTTAGTTAAAAAAATTGCTCCTCCTATGAAATCTTTTCCCCCCCCTCACCTTAAACTGATGTCCTCTGCTTCTTAATTCCCTTACTCTGGGTAAAAGACTTTGTGCATTCACTCCCTTTGTGATCCCTATAAGATCACACTTTCAGATCACACCTTATCACACCTGTTCTCCAAGGTATAGTGTCCCAGCCTGCTCAACGTTTCCTTTCAGCTACAGTCGTCGAGTCTTGGCAACATCCTCGCAAATCTTCTCTGCACCCTTTCCAGCTTGACAACATCTTTCCTATATGTAAGAAGGAACTGCAGGTACTGGCTTTGCGGTTGCAGCTCCTAGACTGTGGAACAGCATCCCTCTTCCCATCAGAACTGCCCCCTCCATCGACTCTTTTACGTCGAGATTTAAAACTCATCTTTACTCTCAAGCCTTTCTTGACGTCCTCTGAGGGAGGGCTATATGTATGTGTTTATGTATGTACTTAATGTATGAACCACTGTTGTATAACGTTAGTAGCTCCACCAATGTAAAGCACTTTGGCCAACGAGAGTTGTTTATTAAATGTGCTATAGAAATAAAAGTGATGAATTGACTTGGTTTACACCAATGACAGACACAAAATGTTGGAGTAACTCAGCGGGACAGGCAGCATCTCTGGAGAGAAGGGATGGGTGGCGTTTTGGGTCGAGACCCTTCTTCAGGCTGAAGAAAGGTCGCGACCAAAAACGTCACATAGAAACATAGAAATTAGTTGCAGGAGTAGGCCATTCGGCCCTTCGAGCCTGCACCGCCATTCAATATGATCATGGCTGATCATCCAACTCAGTATCCCGTACCTGCCTTCTCTCCATACCCCCTGATCCCCTTAGCCACAAGGGCCACATCTAACTCCCTCTTAAATATAGCCAATGAACTGACCTCAACTACCCTCTGTGGCAGAGAGTTCCAGAGATTCACCACTCTCTGTGTGAAAAAAGTTCTTCTCATCTCGGTTTCAAAGGATTTCCCCCTTATCCTTAAGCTGTGACCCCTTGTCCTGGACTTCCTGGACTTCCCCAACATCGGGAACAATCGGGAACAATCTTCCTGCATCCATCCCATTCCTTCACCCATTCCTTCTCTCCAGAGATGCTGCCTGTCCCGCTGAGTTACTCCAACATTTTGTGTCTAACATTGTTCCTGTAGCAGGGTGACCAAAACTGAACACAATATTCCAACTCTGGCTTCACCCATGTCCTGTACAACTGTAACATGAATCCCCCAACTTCTATAATCACAAAAATAAAAAATAATACCCTTGTGTTGTATTTTCTCACCACATCGGAAGCCATTCAGCCCATTGGTCTTAGAGTATTCTCCACCTGATTCCTCTGTAACCAATTAACTCCCCCAGATTCTACCACCCACAAATGGCAAATTTACAGTCACCAATTAACGTACAAACCCGCACATCTTTGGAATGCAGGAAGAATTTGGAGCACATGAGGAAACCTGGTCACGAGGAGAACATGCAAACTCCACACAGACAGTGCCAGAGGTCAGGATTGAACCGGCGCTGCTGGAGTTCTGTGGCAGCGTCAGCAGCAGCAGCTATAGTGCCACCCCATCACCCTAAACTGCACCATTTTCACACAAACGCTAGCAAGGAGCATTGTGCTCTTTCACGATCGCCCTTAACTGTCCTGCCCGACCTCAGTTGGATAAAATACATTTATCAACGATAGACACAAAATGCTGGAGTAACTCAGCGGGACAGGCAGCATCTCTGGAGAGAAGGGATGGGTGATGTTTCGGGTCGAGACCCTTCTTCAGACTAGTCTCATTGAAACCTACTGGATAATGAAAGGCCTAGATGGAGTGGACATGGAAAGGATGTTTCCAGTAACGGGAGAGTCTAGAACTAAAGGCCGCATACTCAGAATAAAAGGACATACCTTTAGAATGGAGATGGGGAAGAATTTATTTAGTCAGAGGGTGGTGATTTTTGTGTATTTTCCGGTTTAGAGACAACATTGACTTAAGGGCCTGTCCCACTTGGGTGTTATTTGCGTGTCATTTACGCGGCATCCTAAAAATTGGTTGGCACGTCGTGACGTGTGCTTGGCGTGCATGCAGCGTGGTGAGGCGTGGTGGCGTATGCAGTGACGTGCAGTAGCGCGCGGTACCCAAGGATTTTGGGATGCTCAAAATCCTCGCACGCCTACGTGAAGCACAAATCCTACGTGAAGCACAAATAACGCCCAGGTGGGACAGGCCCTTCAAAGTAAACACAGAAGTCATTCATTGCCAGGGAGACCCATTTATGTCCCGTTTTCAAGCTGCATACCTCTATGACTCGCTGTCCTTTCAGCATGTCTGCCAGGACTTGGTATGTAATAGTCAGCTTTATTTCTTTACACTGAGTTTAAGGGTAAATAGCGTGCATGCTCCTGTGATATCTCCGCATCATGCGAGTCAAACAACTTTGAAACGGGCCTACAGCTCATTGACGTCAAGCACCCATCAGCCATTCTCTTTCCTCGTATTAAAGTTAACCATTTCATACCAAGTTTCATGTTGAAAGCTCAGTGAGTTGTCGAGGTGTGCTGACGGTAAACTGGGCATTTGGCCCAACTCGTGCACACCGACCAAGCTGCCTAATTGAGCGTGGCCCACTTGGCCCGCCTTTTGATTTCCGACTTTAGAGATGCAGTGCGGAAACAGGCCATTCGGTCCACCGAGTGTGCGCTGACCAGCGGTCACCTCCTACACCAAGCACAATCCTCCACTGGGGACAATTTACAACTTTACCAAAGCCAATTAACTTACAAACCTGTATGTCGCTGGAGTGCGGGAAGAAACCGGAGCACCCGGAGAAATCCCACACGGCCACAGGGAGAACGCACAAATTCCGTTTGGGCAACACCTGTGGTCGGGATTGAACCCGGGTCTCTGGCGCGGTGAGGCAGCATCTCTACCGCTGCGCCACTGTGCAGCCCTATCCATCCAAACCATCCCTATCCACAAACTTGTCCAAGCATCTTTGAAAAGCTGTGTTGTACTACTTCCTCTGGCAGCTCTTCCTGTGTATGTATCACCCTCTGTTTGAAAAAGTTGCCCCTCAGATCCTTTTTAAATCTTTCCCCTCTCACCTTAAACCTGTGCCCTCTAGTTTAGACTACCCTAGCCTGGGGTGGGGGGGGAGAACTCTTGCTATTCGCCCTAACTGGTTCAGCATCAGCAAGGGCACATTTATTTACACAGAGGATGGTGGGGACCTGGAAAACGCTGCCAGGGGTGGTGGTGGAGGCCGATACAATAGTGGTGTATAAAATAATTTTAGACAGGCACGTGGATATGGAGGAAAGGGAGGGATATGGATCACGAGCAGGCTAAGGAGATTAGTTTAACGGCATCATGTTGGGTACGGACATTGTGGGCTGAAGGCCCTCATGGGAGACCCCTTCCACCCCAGCAACGGACTGTTCCAGCTGCTACGGTCAGGCAAACGCCTCCCTTGCCCTGCTGTGAAAACGGAGAGGATGAGAAGGAGTTTCTTCCCGGAGGCCATTAGGACCGTAAACTCCTATCTCACCAGGGACTAACTAAAGGGCCTGCCCCACGAGCATGCGACTGCATGCGGCAAGCACGACTTAACGTGGTCGCTTGAGCCGTACGGCCTCGCGGGGCCGGTCCCACTTCGATCGCCGGAGCCGTATGGAGTTGTGCGGAGCTGGTCCCAACATCGCGCGGGGCTCCAGAAAACTGACCGTGTTCAAAAATTCCACGCGGCAACGGCCTGCCGGCCCGCAGCCGCCTCGGCGCCGTACGCACCACCTCGACACCGTATGTCACGCGCGAACTTCCCGCGGACTTCGCTCGAACTTCACGTCACTCACTCGACCTCCCCGCGGCCCCCGCTTCTGGTTTGATCGCGTTTGCCGCATGCAGGGTCGCATGCTGGTGGGACAATGCCCTATACTGAACCAATTTACTGTTGTGAGGTGTCTTTTTAAAATTGCTGTTTCTTTTTTTTTCTCCCACAAATATGTAATTACTGATTCTGTTGCATTCTTTGTAGGTTTTTTTTGGCACAATCCGCGAGCATTGCCACTTTTCATTTCACTGCACATCTCGTATGCGTAAGTGACGAATAAACTTGACTTGACTTGAAGAGCCTGTTCCTCTGCTGCACTGTTCTATGTTCGAACTTAGTAGTTAGATGTTATGACTTCAAGGAACACAGTTTGAAGTTTAGTCACACTGTGATGCATTCTGTATTGTTGTATAAAGTGACACGGCTTCTGACACACTGTGACCAATGCCCCATATCTGCTATAAACATCAACCTTGCATTCAACTATCGCATAATGGATGTTGCTGCGTTACATCAGCAAGCCAATATTAGCTTCAAACTAGATACTAATCAGGACCACGAGATTGCAGCTTGACGTTTATCAGCAGTTTAACCAGCATGGGTCATTTAAAATCAATTCCCATGATTCCCAAAGGACATCATTAACAATTGTCTTTAAAAGGTGAGTGCTCAGGTTCATAAGTTCATGTTATAGGAGCAGAATGAGGCCATTCGGCCCATCAAGTCTACTCCACCATTCAATCATGGCCGATCTATCTCTCCCTCCTAACCCCATTCTCCTGCCTTCTCCCCGTAACCCCTGACACCCGTGCTAATCAAGAATCTAAGATGGGCACAAAAATCTGGAGTAACTCAGTGGGACAGGCAGCATCCCTGGAGAGAAGGAATGGGTGACGTTTGGGGTCGAGACCCTTCTTTAGACTGAGAATCAGGGGAGCAGGAAACGGGAGATATAGACGGTGATGTAGAGAGATATAGAACGTATGAATGAAAGATATGTAAAAAACTAACGCTGATAAAGGCAACAGACCATTGTTAGCTGTGGGCTAGTTGAGAATAAGTACAAACAATGACTCAACAAGATCACTTTGAAGCTGGTACAAATTGGGATACAGTGTGGAAACAGGCCCTTCACCACCAACATGTCCCAGCTACACTAGTCCCACTTGCCTGCGCTTGGTCCATATCCCTCCAAACCTGTCCTATCCATGTACCTGTCCAACTGTTTCTTAAACGTTGGGATAGTCCCAGCCTCAACTATGTGTGTGTGCGTGCGTGTGTGTGTGTGCCCCGAAACGTTACCCATTCCCTCCACAGATGCTGCCAGCATTTTGTGACTATCTCAAACAATTGTAGATGCTGGATTACATCAAACATAGACACAATAAACATCCATGTGGGCTGAGGGCTATGTTCGATGAAACATAGAAACATAGACAATAGGTGCAAGAGTAGGCCATTAGGCCCTTTGAGCCAACACCGCCATTCAATATGATCATGGCTGACCATTCAAAACCTGTTCCTGCGTTTTCCCCATATCCCTTGATTCCATTAGCCCCAGGAGCTAAATCTAACTCTCTCTTAAAAAATCCAGTGACTTGGTCTCCATTGCCTTCTGTGGCAGAGAAGCTGCCATATATGTTCCTTTGCTGTACTGTTCTATGTTCTAACAAGCAGTAGTAACATTTTATAATGTCAAGGATAGATACATATAGTATACCTAGACTAAGTGGGACCCGTTGGGTCCCAGCATCACATGGGAAGGCTGGTTTCCCCCAACACAATATTCCACCTCTCCACCAATTCCAATATCGGTGGTCAAGATTAGACTTTTAATTATATTGAAGGCAAGGCAACTTTAATTGGGCAAGGCAACTTTAATTGGGCAAGGCAACTTTAATTGGGCAAGGCAACTTTAATTGGGCAAGGCAACTTTAATTGGGCAAGGCAACTTTAATTGGGCAAGGCAACTTTAATTGGGCAAGGCAACTTTAATTGGGCAAGGCAACTTTAATTGGGCAAGGCAACTTTAATTGGGCAAGGCAACTTTAATTGGGCAAGGCAACTTTAATTGGGCAAGGCAACTTTAATTGGGCAAGGCAACTTTAATTGGGCAAGGCAACTTTAATTGGGCAAGGCAACTTTAATTGGGCAAGGCAACTTTAATTGGGCAAGGCAACTTTAATTGGGCAAGGCAACTTTAATTGTGCAAGGCAACTTTAATTAGGCAACACAGCTTTAGCATATCTAAACCAAAGGCAACACAGCTTTAGCATTTCCAGGCACTCCAGGAAATTCCAGGCTTTCAGGAGAGAGAATCTCAACATTTTTTAAACACTAATAACTCTTTTATTTTTGATCGATGGGAAAAATCCTCTTGTCCTGCGCAGCGGAGGGGGACTCTGAGTAAGATGGCCAAAAATCACAGCTGTAAGTGGCAGTGTTTTTTCAAAAATCTATATACAGAACAACAGGAAGTGGTCAAGATCAGACTTTTAGTAATATAGATAATTCCATAGGATACATTTAGTATGCATAATATCAGTATCCAAAGTAGTAATCAAATAGTAGTCATAGCAGTAGTACTATCCATAGTAGTAATCATATAGGTAGCATAAAATGAGAGAGAGTGCAGAGAAATTAACTTGGATCGCTACAGTAAGCATTTAAATGTATTTACTAATCGATAATGCTCTTTGCCAAATAAATATCGGCTTTCATTGGACTAACTTCTCTTCTTCTTCTTGCGTATGTCGTGCACAGCCTAAAGTTGTAGGACAACTTGTTCTATTTGATCTTATTTGATTGTGCACACCAGGTTGATTGCATTCGTCGAAACAGGGTGGACCATGTGAAGGTTGCAATCTCCCACCCCACCGACTAGTCAAGCCTAGTCAAGTCAAGAGAGTTTATTGTCATGTGTCCCAGATAGGACAATGAAATTCTTGCTTTCTGCAGCACAACAGAATATTGTAAACAAAAATACAGAATGCTCGACAGGATAGTGTTTTATAATTATTTAAAAACCCGGTCCCGTTAGTCATGTGTGTATAGGTGAGTACGATATATGAAGGTATAGGGAGGAACTGCAGATGCTGTTTTAAACCAATGATAAACACAAAATGTTGGAGTAACTCAAGAGGCAGCATCTCTGGGGAGAAATAGGCAATGTTTGAGACCCTTCTTCAGATGGGTGACCTTTTAGGTTGAGATCCTTCTTCAGTCTGAAGAAGGGTCTCGACCTGAAACGTCACCCATTCCTTTTCTCCAGAGCTGCTGCCTGACCCGCTGAGTTACTCCAGGATTTTGTGTCTCTCTTTTGTGTAGATATACACACACTGAACTTTTTTCTCTCTCCTTTACTATATTGTTTACAGTGTACGATGTTTACATGTTGTGTTATGCTGCTGTTAGTATGAATATCATTGCTCTGTCCGGGACATATCACGAGTGTGGACAGACCAGGGGGCGGTGGAGGTTAATGTTACAGCTGGGAGAGGTGCACGCCCTGGGGATTTGCGGCTGGGTAACGTGGGTGGTGGAATGCATCCTTATCCCCCCCCCCCCCAAATCTTTGCACATCCCCAGTCCTTTCCACTCGACACTTTAATTTTGTGTTTCATGTATTTGTGTTTTCATAACTGTTGACAAATCAATTTCACTCCTGGCATAAATATAATTCTATTCCTGCAGTTGTACAGGGCCCTGGTGATTTCTTCTGCAGTTGTACAGAGCCCTAGTGAGACCACACCTGGAGTATTGTGTGCAGTTTTGGTCCCCTAATTTCAGGAAGGACATTCTTGCTATTGAGGGAGTACAGCATAGGTTAATTCCCGGAATGGTGGGACTGTCATATACTGTGAGAATGGAGTGACTGGGCTTGTATTCACAGGGATTTAGAAGGATGAGAGGGGATCTCATTGAAACATATAAGATTGTTAAGGGCTTGGACACGCTAGAGGCAGGAAACATGTTCCCGATGTTGGGGGAGTCCAGAACCAGGGGCCACAGTTTATGAATAAGGAGTAAGCCATTTAGAACGGAGACGAGGAAACACTTTTTCTCACGGAGAGTGGTGAGTCTGTGGAATTCTCTGCCTCAGAGGGCGGTGGAGGCAGGTTCTCTGGATACTTTCAAGCGTTAGATAGGGCTCTTAAAGTCAGGGGGTATGGGGAGAAGGCAGGAACGGGGTACTGATTGGGGATGATCAGCCATGATCACATTGAATGGCGGTGCTGGCTCGAAGGGCCGAATGGCCTACTCCTGCACCTATCTATGCATAGTATCATTAATAAAGATTGTGATATAGAAACAGAAACATAGAAATTAGGTGCAGGAGTAGGCCATTCGGCCCTTCGAGCCTGCACCGCCATTCAATGTGATCATGGCTGATCATCCAACTCAGTATCCTGTACCTGCCTTCTCTCTATACCCCCTGATCCCTTTAGCCACAAGGGCCACATCTAACTCCCTCTTAAATATAGCAAATGGACTGGCTATATTTGTTTAAGTTGTTTGAAGAGTGCATTTGACATTTAAGAATATTTGTTTAGATAATTGGTGGATGATGTATTGGGTGTTGCTTGGCATTGTGCATGTCATTCTTGTGCTAATTGATTGCATGCACGTTTGTGGACTGAAGGGAGAGTGTTGCAGCAACTTTGCAAGCGGCAGGCAGCACGCAGGCGAGGGGCGCCTTGAAACCGCCGCCCGGGCCCAGCGCCCCCCCCCCCTCCCCTCCCGTGGATGAGTGACGGGTCGCTCCGCCAATCGGAGAGGCTGGCGGGCCGTCTGCGCCGGCCAATCACGGCCGCGCCGGTGGGCGGGCTCAGCGCGCTGACGTCATCGCGCAGGTGCGCGTGGGGGGTGGGGGGGACACAGGGCGCCAAGTTTGAAATTGCTGGGATTCCTTCATCATGGTGGTGGCTCCAGCATGGTCCCACACAGAGGGGGGGGGGGGGGGCGGGGGAGGGGGAAGGGAGTGGGGAGAGGGGATGGAGGATGGGGGGGAGGGGGAGAGGGAGGTGGGGAGAGGGGATGGAGGAGGGAGGGAGGAGAGATGGGGAGGAGTAGGGGAGGAGGGGGGAGGAGAGAGGAGGAGGGGAGAAGGGAGGGGAGGAGGAGGGGGAGGGTGGAGAGAGGGAGAGAGAGGTGGAGGAGGGGGGGAGAGAGGGGGGGGAGGAGGAGGAGGGAGGGGGGGAGGAGGAGGGGGAGGGGTGGAGAGATGGGTGTAGGGGGGAGAGAGGAGGGAGGGGGGGAGAGGAGGAGGGGAGGGAGAGAGGAGGGAGGGTGGAAGGGAGGAGGAGGGAGGGTGGAGGGAGGGAGGGGGAGGAGGAGGAAAGGAGAGGAGGAGGAGAGGAGAAGGGAGGGAGAGGAGGAGGATGGAGGGGGAGGGAGGGGAGGAGGAGAGATGGTGGAGGGAGGAGAGGGAGAGAGAGGTAGGGGGGAGGGATGGAGGAGGGAGGGAAGGAGATTGAAGAAGGGAGGGGAGGAGGAGAGATGGTAGAGGAGTAGGAGAGGGGAGGAGAAGAGGGGGGGAGGGGAGGAGGAGGAGGAGGAGGAAGAGAAGGGGGAGGAGGAGGAGAATGGGAGGGGAGGGAGGGAGGAGGAGAGAGAAGGAGGTGGGGGGGAGGAAGGGGGAATGGGAGGATATTTCAGTTATTTTTAATTTACAAAAATTTCTAAACGCCTGTTTTCGCTTCTTCATTCTGGAGTATTGTGTGTAGATTGATGATTAAAAAATGAATTTAATCAATGTTAAAATAAGGCTGTAACATAACAAAATGTGGAAAAAGTGAAGGGGCCTGAATGCTTTGTGAATGCACTGTAAGATGGTTCAGTTGTCTGATAACAGCGTGGAAGGAGCCAGTCCCATTCGTGAAGGCTCAGAGCCCACACATTCCTCCTCCCATATCAATGGCAGGACCCTTCCACAGACATTTGTTTCAGGAAATAGGGGAACCAAAGCAAAATGCTGCTTCACACAATCGTTTCACATTTATTTCCAAGCCACTTTATTTTGCTCAGTAACAGCATTTTGCAATTTAATAATTAGTGGGGATTTATGAGATTGTCGTGCCTATTCACACCAGCAGCAGAGCAAACATATTTCCGCAGCGTCTCACTATAACACATTCCAAAGAGCAGATAGACACAAAGAGCTGGAGTGATTCAGTGGGTCAGGCAGCATCTCTGGAGATATGGAATAGATGACCTTTCACGTCAAGTTGTCTGAAGAAGAGTCTCGACCCGAAACGTCATCTATTCTTTTTCTCCAGAGATGCTGCCTGACCCGCTGGGTTACTCCAGCTTTTTGTGCCTATCTTCGGTTTAAACCAGCATCTGCAGTTCCTTCCTGCGCATCCTATAGAAACACATAAAATTATAAAAGGACTGCACGGGCTAGATGCAGGAAAAATGTTCCCAATGTTGGGCGAGACTGGAACCAGGGGCCACAGTCTTAGAATAAAAGATCTGCAAGATCTCCCAAGATAATACACTGGTGTAGGTTAATCCTCATAACATGAGGATTTTAGTATAGGAGTAAAGAGGATCTTCTGCAGTTGTATAGGTCTCTGGTGAGACCACATCTGGAGCATTGTGTACAGTTTTGGTCTCATAATTTGAGGAATTACATCCTTGTGATTGAGGCAGTGCAGTGTAGGTTCACGAGATTGATCCCTGGGATGGCGGGACTGTCATATGAGGAAAGATTGAAAAGACTAGGCTTGTATTCACTGGAGTTTAGAAGGATGAGGGGTGATCTTATAGAAACATATAAAATGATAAAAGGACTGGACAGGCTAGCTGCAGGAAAAATGTCCCCAATGTTGGGCGAGTCCAGAACCAGGGGCCAAAGTCTTAGAATAAAGGGGAGGTCATTTAAGACTGTGAGAAAAAACTTTTTCACCCAGAGATTTGTGAATTTATGGAATTCCCTGCCATAGAGGGCAGTGGAGGCCAAGTCACTGGATGGATTTAAGAGAGTTAGATAGAGCTCTAGGGGCTAGTGGAGTCAAGGGATATGGGGAGAAGGCAGGCACGGGTTATTGATTGGGGACAATCAGCCATGATCACAATGAATGGCGGTGCTGGCTCCAAGGGCCGAATGGCCTCCTCTTGCACCTATTTTCTATGTTTCTATTCCAAAGTGCGTTCCAGGCAGTGAAAATTGAAAGGCTCACACCTGGGGCTTGACCAGTTCTGGTAGCCAGTGTCGGGTGTGGAGCGATGGGTAAACGTGGACATGAAGTGATCTGTCTGTCCACAGGCTGTCAAATTCTGGCGTTGGGTCACGTAACTGAAACGCTGACGGTTTCTCTGTCCACAGATGCCGAGTTTTTCAAGCATTTCCTAAGTTTGTTCCTGTCATTCTTTGTGATTTTCATTCTACCGTCGAGCCAATTTCCCGCCTGCTTTAATGAACAGACTAATGCCCCTGTCCCACTTAGGAAACCTGAACGGAAACCTCTGGAGACTTTGCGCCCCACCCAAGGTTTCCGTGCGGTTCCCGGAGGTTTTTTGTCCGTCTCCCTACCCGCTTCCACTACCTGCAACCTCCAGCAACCACCCGCAACCTCCGGGAACCGCACGGAAACCTTGGGTGGGGCGCAAAGTCTCCAGAGGTTACCGTTCAGGTTTTCTAAGTGTGACAGGGGCATAAGGTTAAGACTTAAGTTGTACAGTGGCGCAGCGGGTAGAGCCGCTGCCTCACAGTGCCAGGCACCCAGGTTCGATCCTTACCTCGGGTGCTGTCTTTGCGGAGTTTGCATGTTCTCCCTGTGACTGCTTAGCTTTCCTCCCGGTGCTCCGGATCCCATCCGCATCCCAAAGATATGAGGGTGAGCAAATTCAATGCGCCCAATGTGTAGGAGTGGATGAGACAGTAGACTAACATATTTGGTCTCCAAATCTGAGGAAGGATATTCTTGCCATAGAGGGAGTGCAGAGACGGTTCACCAGACTGATTCCTGGGATGTCCGGACTGTCTTATGAAGAAAGATTGGATAGACTTGGTTTATACTCTCTCGAATTTAGGAGATTGAGAGGGGATCTTATAGAAACTTACAAAATTCTTAAGGGGTTGGACAGGCTAGATGCAGGAAGATTGTTCCCGATGTTAGGGAAGTCCAGGACAAGGGGTCACAGCTTAAGGATAAGGGGGAAATCCTGTAAAACCGAGATGAGAAGAACTTTTTTCACACAGAGAGTGGTGAATCTCTGGAACTCTCTGCCATAGAGGGTAGTTGAGGCCACACGGTTCATTGGCTATATTTAAGAGGGAGTTAGATGTGGCCCTTGTGGCTAAGGGGATCAGGGGGTATGGAGAGAAGGCAGGTACGGGATACTGAGTTGGATGATCAGCCATGATCATGTTGAATGGCGGTGCAGGCTCGAAGGGCCGAATGGCCTACTCCTGCACCTAATTTCTATGTTTCTATAGAACTAGTGTGAACGGGTGATCGATGATAAACGTGGACTCAGTGGGCCGAAGGGCCTGTTTTCACACTGTGTCTTTCAATCAAAGACGGTGGTGCAGCGGTAGAGTTGCTGCCTCACAGCACCAGAGACCCGGGTTCAATCCTGACCACGGGTGCTGTCTGTACAGAGTTTGTACGTTCTCCTCGTGACCGCGTGGGTTTTCTCCGGGTGCTCCGGTTTCATCCCACACTCCAAAGACGTACAGGTTTGTGGGTTAATTGGCTTTGGTAAGATTTGTAAATTGTCCCCAGTGTGTGTGTGTAGGATAGTGCTTCTGTATGGGGGTCGCTGGTCAGTGCGGATTCGGTGGGCTGAAGGGCTCGTTTCCGCGCTGTATCTCTAAATGTAACTCTGCCAATACTGCACTGGTCTAGCGGCTAGGATTTTGTGATCCCGTTACTGGGAAGGGAAGGGAAGGAAAAAGCAAGTTCCGACCTCCTGCTCCCGAAACTGAGCTTTGAGGAAAAACACACAGTGGAATTCAGACGTGCAACCCCATTGAAATTCTTTTAATCCAATGTTGAACCTGGACATTTCAAGCCATATAAATATTTGGACACATATAAACGTTGAGAGGAGTATATTTATTTTTTGCAGAGTTGGTAGGGGTGGGAGGAATTCCTGTAATTTTTTTAACATCGTTTAGGATGGCTCGATGGCGCGGCGGTAGAGTTGCTGCCTCACAGCGCCAGAGACCCGGGTTCCATCCTGAGTACGGAGTTTGTACGTTCTCCCCGTGACCTATGTGGGCTTTCTCCGGGTGCTCCGGTTTTCTCCCACATTCCAAAGACGTGCAGGTTTGTAGGTTAAATGGCTTCTGTAAATTGTAAATTGTCCAGAGTGTGTAGGATAGTGCTAGTGTACAGGGTGATCGCTGGTCGGCACGGCCATGGTGGGCCGAAGGGCCTGTTTTCACGCTGTATCTCTAAAGTGAAAAAAAACGTGGAGAGAATATAAAATAGGATTTATGTAGGATTTGTATAAAATGGGTAGTTGATAATTGGTGCAGGAGTTGGTGGGCCAAAGAGCCTGTTTCCTTGCTTGATCTCCTTATTTCTCCCTCTTACTCAGTTGTACAATACATTGGTGAAGTCGTACAGGATATTTGTTTTGGTCACCCTGTGTCCACTGGGTGGCGCTTGGATGGCAGCCTCGCCTACAGTCTGTCTGTCCTTTTCGTCTTTTTTTTGTTATTTTTAGTGTGTTTAAAAAGTTTGTGTTAATGTTCTCTGGTTTGTTTTATGCGGGGGGGGGGGGGGGGGAACTTTGTTTCAATCTCTAACCTTGCCGGAGACGCGATTGTTCTCTGGGTCGTATCTCCGGTAGCTCTGCAGCCTACCATCGTGGAGCTGTAGGCCTTGCTCGGGACTGACTTTGAGTCCCACCGCGGGGCCGTGGTCTTACCACCGGAGCCTGCGATCCCTTGCCTGGGATCGACGCTCCAACCTGCAGATTGCAGACTTTAACATCAAGGAGCTCGCAGCCTCGGGATGAGACCGACGTCGGGAAGCTCCAAAAGCCACACGACGTTCAACTAGCCCCGACCCGGGGTTGATCGCCCAGCGCGGGGGAGCTGAGATCCCCCCCCCCCCCCCCCGATGCAGGAGCTTGATCACCGCGACACAGAGGCTCGCCACCGTCTACGGGAGTAAGATCGTCCCGTCAACGGAAGGTTAGAGGCCCCCTACCACTGGAGGACAAAGAAGGGAAGAGATTGAACATTCCATCACAGTGGGGAATGTGGAGGAGTCACTGTGGTGGATGTTTATGTTAAGATGTATTTTGTGTGTTCTGTTGCTTTTTATTGGTATGATGTATGACAATAGAAATTCCTCAAATGTTGCAAAACATACTTGGCTAATAAACTATGATTTATGATTATGATTATGTCGTTCCAGTGACTGGATAGCACGCAACAAAAGCTTTTCACTGTACCTCGGTACATGTGACAATAAACTAAACTCAAAGTTTCTCACTCGGAAGCAAGACATTACAACATAACAAGAAATTACAAGATACCGAGCAGTCGGCATGTCCGATGGAATGAACCGACAATTCAACCGGCAGCATAAGACGTTATCAGGGTCATAGAATAATACAGCACGGAAACAGGCCCTTCGGCCCACAGAGTCCATGCCGACATTCGTTCACCCTTTCACACTAGTTCTATGTTGAACCGCTTTCTCATCCACTCCCTACACACTAGAGGGGAATTTACAGAGGCCCATTAACCTACAAATCTGCATGTTTGAGGAAACCCACACGGCCACAGGGAGAACGTGCAAACTCCACACAGACAACACCCAAGGTCAGGATTATACCTGGGCCTCTTGCGCTGTGAGGTAGTGGCTCTACCCACTGTGCCTCTGTGCCCTGCGTTTGGCCCATACCCCTCTCAACCTTTCCAATTCATGTACGTGTCCAAGTTTTTTTAAGTGCTGTTATTACACCTCCTCTTTCAGCTCGTTCCAGACACCCTTCATCATCTGAGTGAAAAGCCTGGCCCCTCAAGTTGCAATTCAATCTTGCCCCTCTCTCCTTAAACCTATGTCCCCTGGTCCTTGATCCCCCTAACCTAGGTAAAAGACTCTGTGCATTCACCCTAAATATTTCCCAAATGATTTTATACACATTGAACATACAAATACAGAGTAGACAGCAAGGAACTGCAGATGCTGGAATCTTGAGCTCAAAATATAAAGTGCTGCAGTAACTCAGCATCTCTGGAGAACGTGGATAGGTGGTGTTTTTGGTCGGGATCCTTCTTCAGACTGATTGTAGTGGGGGACTAATCTGTAAGAATGGTGGGACATGCGTTGTGTTCCTCCAGCACACTGTGCTTTTGCTCAAGTCTATCGGCAGATTTAAACTTTTAGGCTTTAGAGATACAGCGCGGAAACAGGCTCTACTGCCCACCGAGTACGCGCCGACCAGCCATCACCCCCATGCATTAACACTATCTTACACAACAGGGACAATTTTACCCAAGCCAATTAACCTACAAACCTGTACGTCTTTGGAGTGTGGGAGGAAACCGGAGCACCCAGAGAAAACCCACACAGGTCACTGGGAGAACGTACAAACTCCATACAGACAGCGCCCGTAGTCAAGTTCAAACCACTGAAATCAGTCTGAAGGAGATGCCCGACCTGAAACGTCACCTATTCCTTTTTCTCCAGAGATGCTGCCTGACCCGCTGAGTTACTCCAGCACTGTGGCAATGATCGATGATTGTGTTTTACATCAGAGGTCACAGCACTGATCCCTTCAGACTGACCCGAAACATCACCTGCTTATCACCCACACACGTCCCTTCAGACTGAAGAATGGTCCCGACCCAGGATGTCGCCTGCCCACACCCTCCATAGATGCTGCCTGACCCGCTGAGTTCCTCCAGCACTCAAGTCTGATGTACAAGTACGGTGAGGTACAGGCACAATAAAAAATCTTGCTTGCAGCAGCATTACAGGCACAGACATTGACTCAGAAATATCAATTATAATGAGATTACACAATTGAACGTTTTGAACGTTTAACTTGCCTGAGGCTTCATTCTTGCTCTACTTTGCCAGGGCCAAACACGTGAGTAAGGCCTTGCTGAATATTTCCGCCTGCCACACTTCTCCAAGCTGTTTCCCTCTCCACCCACCTCAAGTTCAACGGTCACGGCGTGTTACAAAGCTGATGACCAGCTGATCAATGTTGAACAGAGGCTGACCAGCACGAGCCACTTGATTCCCCACAACCTGGATCAGTGCTGCAACAAGCATGTCATTCATCTTGGCACCTGTCCCTGAAGCTAATTGTAAGTTGAACACTCTGTACTGTCTGAGTACATTATCCTCTAAATAAAAGAATATAGGTTAATTTGTTAGTTTATAGACAACTATTCCCATAATCAAAGCACCCGTTCTTTTCCTTGTCATTTGCACGGCTAGGCCTAGGGTTGCCAGCTGTCCCGTATTAGCCGGGACATCCCGTATATTGGGCTAAATTGGTTTGCCCCAGACGGGACCGCCCTTGTCCCGTATTTGACCGCTACTACTCGGGTCGAGGGGACTGTCGCGTCCGTCCCTGCCTCACCCGTCCCGACGTAGTGCAGCCCATGGAGTGCAGCAGCAGCAGCAGCAGCGCCTCGCCCGTGGCCCTGTCGGTCGGCAGCCCGGCCAGCTGTCCGACCTTCGGACCTTCGCTTACCGCCGACACCACCACCACCCGTCCTTCTCACGGTCGATCATCGGGTCATGAGTTGGATGGGGCGCCGGACTTTGCTCGCGACGTTGCGCGGCCCGGGCCAAAACTCCTCAGCTGGCCCGCCGGCTGGGCTTTGTGTACAGTCCAGCACCCGGGACAACTCATCGTTCACCCAGACACCGCCCAGTCGGTCAACGAATTGCCGTCGGGAACTTGTCCCTTATTTTGACCTTTTGTCCCTTATTTGGGAGGGAGAACGTTGGCGACCCTAGCTAGGCCATTCCTACAAGATCGTATGACCTCAAGCTATAAACCTAATAAAAGCCAAGGCTTCATCTCAGAGAAGATCTCTTCATGGGCGGCACGGTGGCGCAGCAGTAGAGTTGCTGCCTCACAGTGCCAGAGACCCAAGTTCGATCCTGACTGTGGGTGCTCATCTGTGCAGAGTTTGTACGTTCTCCCTGCGACCATGTGGGTCTCTGTGACCTCCCACACTCCAAAAGACGTGTAGGTTTGCAGATTAATCGGCTTGGTATAAATTAAATTGTCCCTAGTATGTGTAGGGTCGCTGGTCAGTGCGGACTCGGTGGGCTGAAGGACCTGTTTCCGCGCTGTATCTCTAAACTAAACTAAATCAACTGGCCAACATTGAACTCTCAGCCAATGTGCCAAGGCAGAGATATTCCAGTCATTAACACGTGCCTGTACCTTGGGCCATGCTACTGTTGCATGCTATACGTATCCCTCTTGTTGTAGGATTGAGGATGATGTGATACCAGTCTAGTTTGCTGGGTTGTCAGATGGTGGGCCAAGCTACTGGCTCAACAGTTCTTCTATACTGACGTGTACCATTGGTACTTTAGACTTTATTTAGACTTTAGAGATACAGCAAGGAAACAGGCCCTTCGGCCCATCGGGTCTGCTCTGACCAGCAATCCCTGTACAATAACACTATCCTACACACACTAGGGACAATTTAACAATTTTACCAAAGCCAATTAACCTACAAACCTGTACGTCTTTGGAGTGTGGGAGGAAACCGGAGCACCCGGAGAAAATCCACACAGGTCACGGGGAGAATGTACAAACTCTGTACAGACAGCGCAGTGGTCAGGATCGAATCTGGATCTCTGGCGCTGTAAGGCAGCAACTCTACCACTGCGCCACCGTGCTGATCAATGATACAGATCAGTAAGATTATTGCCATATATAAGTACAAATCCCTGAATAAGTCCCAAATGCATAGAAACAGCCAACTGAGTCCATAAACAAGAGTCGCCATGTGTTGGGGCCGTTTTCAAAGCCCCAGACTCAGCCGATCATAAGGGCCCATTACAGCCGCCACCTCCCTCTGGTTCGCTAGCATGTAGCATGTCAGTCATTCATTCAACATCGTTGTAAACATTAGCGACACAGCGGCGCTGGTTTCCGACGGGAACGGTGACGGACGCACCACACATCTCTGTCCTCCAGTTCCTGCGGACTTCCGCCGCTGGAAGTCCAGGATTTTGGTGTGTGTGTGTGTTTTATCATCATTCCTTACAATGCTACGTACGACAGTGATCGCAACTTCTACTGAAGTGTGGGTGGCCGTTGGCTCGCTAGGAGCTCATCCGCCCTTTGACAGGTCTAGTTTTTGGTCCACAGCCCCCTCCTCACCTGGCAAACCAGGTGGGGGGAGATGGTTTAGTTGCCGGCTATCCGACCATGTGGCGAATGTAAATTCATGCATTTGGACGGAAGAATGGGACGCAATAGAAAGAATGTATTTTCTCTATTCATTCACAGGCAAGACCAACAGTGATTGTCCATCACTGACCACTGAACTGATCTTCAAATGAATGATTTAGTCATAGAGTGATACAGTGTGGAAACAGGCCCTTCGGCCCAACTTGCCCACACCGCCCAACAATGTCCCAGCTACACTCGTCCCACCTGCCTGCGCTTGGCCCCTATCCCTCTAAACCTGTCCTATCCATGTACCTGTCCGAAACGTTGCGATAGGGCCTGCCTCAACTACCTCCTCCGGCAGCTTGTTCCATGCACCCACCGCCCTTCATGCAAAGAAGTTACCTATAATGGTTCCTATTTAATCTTTCCCCCCCCTCACCATAAACCCATGTCCTCTGGTTGCCAGTTCCCCAACTCTGGGTAAAAGACTACCCGATCTATTCCTCTCGTGATTTTGTACACCTCTATGAGATCACCTCCTCCTCCTCCTGTGCTCCAGCACTTTCAGCCTTTTTTTGTGAAGCAGCATCTGCAGTTCCTTGCATCACCATTGCCAGTTAGATTACCTTATACTGAAAGACATTTCAAATGGTGTTGTTTTGTTTAGAGATACAGCACGTGAACTAATGTGTGGGAATAGTTCACTGAACTGTAGGCAAAAAGAAACAATCTCACTATAGCTCGGTACATGTGATAAAGATATATTGAAGCTCTGATCTTTTGTGTAGGAAGGAACTGCAGATGCGTGTTTAAATTGAAGTTAGACACAAAATGCTGGAGTAATCCAGCGGGACAGGCAGCATCTCTGGAGAGAAGGAATGGGTGACGTTTCGGGTCGAGACCCTTCTTCAGACTGATGTCGGGGGAGTGGGCGGGACTGAGATAGAATGTAGTCGGAGACAGTAAGACTGGTGGGAGAACTGGGAAGGGAGAGGGATGGAGAGAGAGGGAAAGCAAGGGCTATTTGAAGTTAGAGAAGTCAATGTTCATACCGCTGGGGTGTAAACTACCCAAGCAAAATATGAGGTGCTGTTCCTCCAATTTGCGCTGGGCCTCACTCTGACAGTGGAGGAGGCCCAGGACAGAAAGGTCAGTGTGGGAATGGGAGGGGGAGTTGAAGTGTTGAGCAACCAGGAGATCAGGTTGGTTTAGGCGGACTGAGCGGAGGTGTTCAGTGAAACGATCGCCGAGCCTGCGCTTGGTCTCGCCGATGTAGAGAAGTTGACACCTGGAACAGCGGATACAGTAGATGAGGTTGGAGGAGGTGCAAGTGAACCTCTGCCTCACCTGGAAAGACTGTCAGGGTCCTTGGATGGAGTTGAGGGGGAGAGGTAAAGGGACAGGTGTTGCATCTTCTTCGGGAAAGTACCTGGGGAGGGGGTGGTTAGGGTGGGAAGGGACGAGTTAACCAGGGAGTTGCGGAGTGAATGGTCCATGCAGAAAGGGGTGGAGACGGGAAGATGTGGCCAGTGGTGGGATCCCGTTGGAGATGGAGAAAATGTCGGAGGATAATCTGTTGTATGTGACGGCTGGTGGGGTGGAAGGTGAGGACAAGGGGGACATTGTCTTTGTTGCGGAATGTTTTACGAATGGGGGGAGGGGGAGTAAGAGCGGAGCTGCGGGACATCGAGGAGACCCTAGTGAGAACCTCATCTTTAATGGAATAGGGAGCATTCCCTCTTAATGGAAGCATTGATGTTGGCTGGCATGAAGGAGTTGGGCCGAAGGGCCTGTTTCCATGCTGTATGACCTCGACTCGAATAGCTGACAACCTGGTCAATGAGAAGGGGAAGCTGACGCCAGTGAGGCTGAAGTAAACACTTCAAGACACTCCCTGCCATTCCTGCCACACCAGCAGCTGCGAGACATCGGAGAAAAGCGGAGCTGGTCAAGTTCAGACAGGTGAGCAAATATTTCATACTGAAGGCGCGAGGGTAAACAGTTAGCACGGGTCATTGATCTGATGAACGGAGCTCAGGGCTAAAGGCAGGAGGCAGGAACTGGTGCTTCCTCCCCCCATCATCAAATCACAGGCAGCAACTTGTTCACACCACATCAGTTGTTGTTTATACCACCACCTCCAATACAAGGATCCGGGATCGCAGGCTTGACAAGAGGGAGTGCAGAGAAGGTTCACCAGACTGATTCCTGGGATGGCAGGACCGTCTTATGAAGAAAGACTGGACAGACTTGGTTTATACTCTCTAGAATTTAGGAGATTGAGAGCGGATCTTATAGAAACTTACAAAATTCTTAAGGGGTTGGACAGGCTAGATGCAGGAAGATTGCTCCCAATGTTAGGGAAGTCCAGGACAAGGGGTCACAGCTTAAGGATAAGGGGGAAATCCTTTAAAACCAAGATGAGAAGAACTTTTTTCACACAGAGAGTGGTGAATCTCTGGAACTCACTGCCGCAGAGGGTAGTCGAGGCCAGTTCATTGGCTATATTTAAGAGGGAGTTAGATGTGGCCCTTGTGGCTAAGGGGATCAGGGGGTATGGAGAGAAGGCAGGTACGGGATACTGAGTTGGATGATCAGCCATGATCATATTGAATGGCGGTGCAGGCTCGAAGGGCCTAATGGCCTACTCCTGCACCTAATTTCTATGTTTCTATGTTTCTATGTCAGAGTTACGTGCTCCTAACAGGCTCTGATGTACAAATTCACGCCAGTCAGCGGCACGATGGCGCAGCGGGTAGAGTTGCTGCCTCTCAGTGCCAGGCACCAGGGTTAGATCCTGACTATGGGTGCTGTCTGTACGGAGTTTGCACGCTCTCCCCGTGACCGCGTGGGTTTTCTCCGGGTGCTCCGGCTTCTCTCCCACATTCCAAAGACGTACAGGTTTGTGGGCTGCATGGCTTCCGCAAATTGTAAATTTGTGTAGGATAGTGCTAGTGTACGGGGTAGTTGCTGGTTGGGGCGAGGTCTTGGTGGGGCCGAGGGCACGCTTTCGCACTGGATCTCTAAAGTCCTTTTATTCTGAGCCTGTGCCCCCTGGTCCTGAACAGACCATAGTTTAACCTGCTGCACCACGTATACACGCCTCAAGGAGTAAAGGGGCTGTCCCACTTGGGCGACCTAATCTGCGAAGTCTGGAGAGTTTGCCCTCGACTCATACTCACAGCATGGTCGACTTGAGGTCCTAGGAGGTCTTTGTAACTCTCCTTCATGCTCGAGAGTGGTCCCCGTGTACTGGAGGCCTCAGCTAGGTCACGGCGTATCTTTCAACATGTTGAAAAATGCCTGCGAGTAAAAAAAGGTCTCCACGGAAAAAATTGATACTTTTTTACTCGTAGGTTTAGTCGAGGTAGGTCGTAGCAGGTCGGCATGTTAGTCTAGGTAATCGAGGGTAGTCGAAGGTAGTCGTAGATAGTCTTAATCAAAGTCAAAGGGAGGTCGGAGGAGTTTGAAGGAGCTCGTCTCCACTCTCCACTATTCGGTGTCTAATTTTCCCGAAGTTAGTCGAAGCTGGTCTTCAACATAGTCGAAGGAGGTTGAAGGAGGTCTTCAACATGACATTTTTTCAAACTCTTCTAAACTCTTCTAAACTCAACAATGAGGTCGCCCAAGTGGGACAGCCCCAGATGAAACTCTGGAAAAGTGTAGATGCCTGTGAACCATTGGAAAGTTATTTCCGAGAGGTGGCTTGTGGCGTCATTCCATGTCTCTTTATGACTGTGCCTCTGCTGACACATGCAACGATAAACCACAAGCCAGCACTTTGAAAGAATTTTCCATGTGCTACCAGGCATCTACTCTTTTCCAATAGCCTGCAGGTTTTAACACAAATATTCATATGGAAATGAAGTAGACCAAAACTGTTTACGTTTAGTTTAGTTCAAGAAGGAACTGCAGATGCTGGAAAATCGAAGGTAGACAAAAATGCTGGAGAAACTCAGCGGGTGCAGCAGCATCTATGGAGCGAAGGAAATAGGCAACGTTTCGGGTCGAAACCCTTCTTCAGATTTAGCTTAGGTTAGTTTAGAGATAACATTTGTAAATTGTCCACAGTGTGTGTAGGATAGTATTAATGTGCGGGGATCGCTGGTTGGCGCGGACTTGGTGGGCCGAAGGGCCTGTTTCCGTGCTATATCTCTAAACAATTTGTAATGTCATTCAGTATAAGGTCATCCAACTGGTATTGGTGACACAAGGAACTGCAGATGCAGGTTCACATAAAAAGACTCAAAGTGCTGGAGTAACTCAGTGTATAGGGAGTAGAGGAGAGGGGAGAGTACGTAGCCTTGTGGTGCTCCTATGCAGTGGGTCTGCGGGTCCGAGATGTACTTTCCCAGCCTCACATGCTGCTTCCTGTCCGTCAGGAAGCTGGTGATCCACTGACAGAGGGGTTCAGGCACAGTCAAAGTTTGGAGTGTAGTAGCTCTGGCACAATGGTGTTGAATGCAGAGCTAAAATCAACAAACAAAAGCCTTGCATAGGACCCCTGGCAGGCTAGGTGCTGTAGGATGAAGTGCAGGCCCAGGTTGACTGCGACATCCACAGATCTATTGGCCCGATATGCAAACTGCAGAGGGTCCAGCAGGGGGATTGTGATATTTTTCAGCTTGGCCAGCACAAGCCTTTCAAGGGTTTCTTTGCAAGACAGAACCGGCGGGCCTTGAGAGCTTCCTGGTGGGAGATGGAGGTGTAAAGGGGCTGGACACCCATGGTAACAATAAGGCAAAGATGAGGGCGGTCACGGTGGTTCAGCAGTAGAGTTGCTGCCTTTGCGTGATTTGAGTATAAGAGCAGGGAGGTTCTACTGCAGTTGCACAGGGCCTTGGTGAGACCACACCTGGAGTATTGCGTACAGTTTTGGTCTCCTAATCTGAGGAAAAACATTCTTGCCATAGAGGGAATACAGAGAAGGTTCACCAGACTGATTCCTAGGATGTCAGGACTTTCATATGAAGAAAGACTGGATAGACTCAGCTTGTACTAGCTAGAATTTAGAAGATTGAGGGGGGATCTTATAGAAACTTACAAAATTCTTAAGGGGTTGGACAGGCTAGATGCAGGAAGAATGTTCCCGATGTTGGGGAAGTCGAGAACAAGGGGTCACAGTTTAAGGATAAGAGGGAAATCTTTTATGACCGAGATGAGGAAAACATTTTTCACACAGAGAGTGGTAAATCTGTGGAATTCTCTGCCACAGATGGTAGTTGAGACCAGTTCATTGGCTATATTTAAGAGGGAGTTAGATGTGGCCCTTGTGGCTAAAGGGATCAGGGGGTATGGAGAGAAGGCAGGTACGGGATAGTGAGTTGGATGATCAGCCATGATCATATTGAATGGCGGTGCATGCTCGAAGGGCCGAATGGCCTACTGCTGCACCTAATTTCTATGTTTCTATGTTTTAGCCCTTGCAGCGCCGGAGACCCGGGTACGATTGCGACTACATGTGCCGTCTGTACGAAGTTTGCACGTTCTCCCCGTGACCTGCGGGTGTTTTCTCCAGGATCTTCGGTTTCCTCCCACACTCCAAAGACGTACAGGTTTGTAGGTTAATTGGCCTGGCATAAGTGTAAATTGTCCCCAGTGTGTGTAGGATAGTGTTAATGTGCGGGGATCGCTGGTCGGTATGGACTCGGTGGGCCGAAGGGCCTGTTTCCATGCTGTATCTCTGAACTAAACTAAACTAAATTAAGCAATGGAGGTGTAGGAACTGAACGTTATTGAAGAGTTGAGACCCGTTGAGTTACTCCAGCACTTTGTGTCTTCTATAGGTATATAGCTCGTTTTAAGTCAACTCGCAGTGACACCAAAGTGCTTTACATTAAATAGCTAATAAGTTTCAATACCATAGAAAAAGGTTAACAAAAAAATAAAGAAAATGGTCACAAGACGTTATAGTGTTCAACACAAACGTCCCCCCACAGCAGAATCAAAAATGTCCACTGTGGGGAAAGGCACCAGAAAGTTAAGTCCTCTTCCACTGAAACACCCGAGGTCGGGGCCCATTTGTGGTCTAGCGGCCAGTCCGATAATTTTCAGGGCCCTCTTGCCGTGAAGATGGAACTGCGGCGTCGGGTGAAACATTCCTCAAGCGGCGTGGAAAGTCTGGAGCGGCTGCCTCCTCCCCGGAGACCGGAGCCCGGGGCACTCGTAGCCCTCAGGCCGCGCCGGTTGGAGCTCCGACCCCAGCGAACTCGATCCCAGGGGCCGTTCCAAATCGCCCGCAGCCACAGCTCCGCGATGTTGGGAGTCGGCGGCCACAGCACTCCGGAGCTTACCGCACAGCGACCCGGTAAGGCATCGCCCGCTCCGTGGCTCCGCTCCGTGATGGTGTCCTTGCGCTGCACCGACACCGAAGCTGTTGTCCTGGCCGGTCCCGACAGGAAACGCCGCTCCACTCTCGATGGCAGGCCGCAAGGACAGGGGCGAAGAAGCAGCTCAGAGGGATGCTGCCTCTCCGACCAGGTAGTGGACTAAGAATTAAAGTTTCCCCCTTCCCCACCCCCACCCACCCCCCCACCACATAAAAGACCTCCACTAACATTTTGGACAGGACTTAAAATAAAAAAAGGGGAAGAGACGGACTGCAGGCAGGCTGCCATACACAGACGGCGCCCACTCCTGCACATCCGCCATGTACTGAGGTACAGTGAAAACAAACTTTATTTGCATGCTATCCAGTCAAATCATACTGTACATTACTATAATCGTGCCGTACATACTGTAAGTACAATAGGTAGTGCAAAGATTTCAATAGCAAAATGCAGAAACTAATGTTATACCATTATAATGTTACAGTTAACCAGAAAGTGCTGATTGTAAAAAGTGCGAGGGTTGCAATGAGGTGGGTTGGAAGATCAGGGTTACATTCTAGCTTATAGAAGGATCGTTCAGTAACCTGATAACAGCAGGGAAGAAGCTGTTCCTACATCTGCTGGTACGTACTTTCAAGCTACTGTATCTTCTGTCGGATGGGAGAGGGGAGAAGAGGGAATGACGGGATGGAAATAGTCCTTGATTGTGTTGGCTGCTTTGTCGAGGCAGCGTGAAGTGTAGATGGAGTTGATGGAGGGGAGTCTGGTCTGTGTGATGGACTGGGCTACATCCACAACTCTCTGCAATTTCTTGTGGGCTTGGGTAGAACAGTTGGCAAACCAACCTGTGATACACCCGGATGGGATGCTTTTTGTGGTTGCATCTGTCGAAATTGGTCAGAGTCATTGGAGACATGGCAAACATCCTTAATCTTCGGAGGAAGCAGAGGCCTTGGTGTGACTTTGTAGTCGCAGTGTGGTTGGTCAGGACAAATTGTTGGTGATTTTTACCCGAGAAACTTGGGGCAAATTTAGGGGTGAAGTTTAGGGCGACACGTTTGGCCCAGCGGTAGAGTTGCTGTCTCACAGCGCCAGAGACACAGGTTCCATCCCGACTACGGGTGCCATCTGTGCGGAGTTTATACCTTCTCCCCGTGACTGCGTGGGCTTTCTCCCAGATCTCCGGTTTCCTCCCACACTCCCGCACTAGGAATAGAGAGGTTCTTCTCCAGTTGTATAGGGCTCTGGTGAGACCACATCTGGAGTATTGTGTACAGTTTTTGTCTCCTAATTTGAGGAAGGACATCCTTGTGATTGAGGCAGTGCAGCGTAGGTTCACGAGATTGATCCCTGGGATGGTGGGACTGTCATATGAGGAAAGATTGAAAAGACTAGGCTTGTATTCACTGGAGTTTAGAAGGATGAGGGGGAGATCTTATAGAAACATATAAAATTATAAAAGGATTGGACAAGCTAGATGCAGGATAAATGTTCCCAATGTTGGGCGAGTCCAGAACTAGGGGCCACAGTCTTAGAATAAAGGGGAGGTCATTTAAGACTGAGGTGAGAAAAAACCTTTTCACCCAGAGAGTTGTGAATTTATGGAATTCCCTGCCACAGAGGGCAGTGGAGGCCAAGTCACTGGATGGATTTAAGAGAGAGTTAGATAGAGCTCTAGGGGCTGGTGGAATCAAGGGATATGGGGAGAAGGCAGGCACGGGTTATTGATTGGGGACGATCAGCCATGATCACAATGAATGGCGGTGCTGGCTCAAAGAATGGCCTCCTCCTGCACCTATTTTCTATGTTTCTACTCCAAAGACAAACAGGTTTGTAGGTTAATTACCTCTGGCGAAATTGTAAATTGTCCCTAGTTTGTGTAGGATAGTGCTAGTGTACGGGTTGGTCGCTGGTCGGCACGGACTCAGTGGGCAGAAGGGCCTGTTTCCACGCTGTATCCGCAAAGTATAAAGTAAACTCAAAGCTCTCGACCATCTTCACTATGGCACTCGTGATGCTGACTGGAGAGTTTTGGTGACACTCTGGTCTTGAACAAGGGACGCGAGGAGCAAAATAGAAGCCGTGCTCCATATATAAGCTGCGGGCTTAGCCAGCAATGGTTGCCTGCCCTATAATCAGGCAGGGACACCAGGAACAAAGACAAACTCCTTCACCAATCGGATGGATATGAGCAGCACAAAATCACCAGTAGGGATTTAGGTCCAATCAAACTGATCAGTTCATTTATTGTCACGTGTACCGAGGTACAGTGAAAAGCTTTTGTTGTGTGCTAACCAGTCAGCAGAAAGACAATACATGACTACAATCGAGCCATTTACAGTGTGTAGATAGATGATAACGTTTAGTGCAAGGTAAAGCCAGCAAAGTCCAGTCAAGGATAGCCCTAGGTTCAGCAAAGAGGTGGATAGTAGTTCAGCACTGCTCTCTGGTTGTGGTAGGATGATTCAGTTGCCTGATAACAGCTGGGAAGAAACTGTCCCTGAATCTGGAGGTGTGCGTTTGTTTTCACACTACTGCACCTTTTGCCCGATGGAAGAGGGGAGAAGAGGGAGTGGCCGGGGTGCGACTGGTCCTTGATTATGCTGCTGGCCTTGCCGAGGCAGCGTGAGGTGTAGATGGAGTCAATAGATAGATGCTGCTGCTGCACCCGCTGTGTTTCTCCGGATTTTTTGTGTACCTTCGATTTTCCAGCATCTGCAGTTCCTTCTTGAACTCAATAGAAGGAAGGATGGTTTGAGTGATGGTCTGGGCTGCGTCCACAATTCGCTGCAATTTCTTGCGGGCTTGGGTTTAAGCAGAGGTAGCTATGAATATTAGGGAGAGAGAAATACAAGTAAAACCTTGATTTATGTCACGCCTTTTTGCACCGTATTCAATTTAAAAACAGCCTAATCCTCCACAATCAGTTATGTAGGTCTCAAGATGAAATGTCACCTATCCACGTTCTTCTATCATTGTAGACTTCAGGAAGTCCAGAGGCGGCACGCACACCCCCATCCACATTAACGGGACGGAGGTGAAACGTGTTTCCAGCTTCAGGTTCCTGGGAGTCAACATCTCCGATGACCTCTCTTGGACCCACAATACCTCTACTCTGATCAAGAAGGCTCATCAGCGTCTCTTCTTCCTGAGGAGACTGAAGAAGGTCCATCTGTCTCCTCAGATCCTGGTGAACTTCTACCGCTGCACCATCGAGAGCATCCTTACCAACTGTATCACAGTATGGTATGGCAACTGCTCTGTCTCTGACCGGAAGGCATTGCAGAGGGTGGTGAAAATTGCCCAACGCATCACCGGTTCCTCGCTCCCCTCCATTGAGTCTGTCCAAAGCAAGCGTTGTCTGCGGAGGGCGCTCAGCATCGCCAAGGACTGCTCTCACCCCCAACCATGGACTGTTTACCCTCCTACCATCCGGGAGGCGCTACAGGTCTCTCCGTTGCCGAACCAGCAGGTCGAGGAACAGCTTCTTCCCAGCGGCTGTCACTCTACTCAACAACGTACCTCGGTGACTGCCAATCACCACTCCCCCCCGGACACTTATTATTATTTATTCAAATTGTTTGCTATGTCGCTCTTCCAGGGAGATGCTAAATGCATTTCGTTGTTCCTGTACTGTACACTGACAATGACAATTAAATTGAATCTGAATCTGAATCTGAATCTGTATCTTCAGTGATTCTAGCTGACCCACTGAGTTACACTAGTACAACATGGAATCAGGCCCATCGACCCATTGAGTCCAAGTCAACCATCAATCACCTATTCACACTAGTTCTATGTTATTCTGTGACCCAACGGGTTTTCTCCGGGTGCTCCAGTTTCCTCCCACATCCCAAAGTGTGTTCACTGCCCCCCCTGTAAATTGCCTCTACTGTGTATAGCAATGTTACAAAATTTTGAGATTTAAAAAATCAAGTCTGCAATTTATCCCATCAGATAAAGCATAAAAAGAAGTTTAATTTGACACCTAATTCACTTTCATATCTCAAGTAATAAAAACGTTATGGCCATTTTCATACTCGGAAATTAGCATCTTGTTCCCTATTGATTTTCTATGGACATGACAAAAAAGCTGTGATCGTGAACAGTCAAAAGCCCATAACCTTCTTAAAAATTAAGAGAACTGAATGAAATTTTCAGTTATCATAGATTGAAGCATTCTGAAACAAATATAAATCAATCTTACTTGGATGACCTGAAATTAAAGCATATAATTAGTTAGTTACCCAAGTGTAGCAAATTTCAAACTTCAATTACTAGATCTAAACATCTATCCATTTCTTAATAAATGATTAACGTTTTTAAATAGCCCAAGTGTCCAAATAATATTCATAAATAATTCACAATAAAACATGATTTTAAAATCTCATTTACATTAATTTATAGGCCAAATGGAAGGAATTTAGTGTTCAATTGCTGTAAATTAAAGTCAATTTTAAATCAGCTTTCTAGTGGGTTCCTGTGAACGCGCTGGTTTAGAACGTTCACATTGCGCTGGATTTGTACCCTCAAATGCCCATAAAAATACTGCGGGATATAAAGAGCCCAAAATGAGCTACTCGCTATAGAAAACTTTATATACAGGGTTCTTAAGAAGCCCCTTTTAATGTAAAAATAAGGTACATACCTTTAATTGTTTGCTTTATAAAACCCTGGGGCTGCGAGAGGTCGTGGGTTTAGAGAGTGATTTTTAAACTACTATAACTATTATACAAGGCCATAAAAACTAATAATACCTTTTGCGACGGGGTCTTTCAGCGATTTTCCGTTAATGATTTACTAGGCTGAACATTTTCGATTGCAACAGCCTAGTAAAAATCGCGTTTTAAACCCGCCTCCTCAAAACAGCGCCAAAATCACACACACGGGGCTGGGACAGATTCTCAGACAAGATTCAGGTAGGTTTTGTAACATACCTACTATTCACGCTAGTTCTATGTTATTCTGTGACCCAACGGGTTTTCTCCGGGTGCTCCAGTTTCCTCCCACATCGCAAAGTGGGTTCACTGCCCCCCCTGTTAATTGCCTCTACTGTGTAGGGAGTGGATGGGAACTAGTGGGAATGGGTGATCGATGGTCAGCGTGGACTCGGTGGGCCGAATGGCCAGTTTCCACTCCACTAAACCAAACTAACCCGACAGGGAGCAGATCAAGGAGGAAGCGATAGCTTTGCCGGAGCTGAAAGTCACCTCCACACCTGCAAGCAGTCTTAGCTTGCGTTCCCTCAACCAGAACTAATGCTTAGTGTGGCCAGGACAGGCTCTGTGAGGTGGTCATCAGCGGGCAAGGGATGAACATCCATCATGGTGGAGGACAGATAGTAATGAAGATCGGAGGTAGAGGCCAGCTAGAGGGACCGGAGGATTAGCCAGTTGATTAGCTGCAGGATCCGAGCCAGCTTGAGCTGATGGTAATGTGTGCTCGGTGCTAGCTCCCTGGTCTCATAAATCACGCTCGCTGCACCTCACTCTGTACTCTCTCTGACAACGATATGACATTTGTCTTGCACGCTGTCTCTGTGGCTTTTCACTGGGTGCTCCAGTTCACTCCCACATCCCGAAGACATCACAATCACAATAATACTTTATTAGCCAAGTATGTTTTGCAACATACGAGGAATTTCATTTGCCGAGTCAGTCCTACCGATAAAAAGCAAGGTAACACACAAAATACATTTGAACATAAACATCCACCACAGTGACTCCTCCACATTCCTCACTGTGATGGAAAGTTCAATCTCTTCCCTTCTTTGCTCTCCCACGGTCGGGGGCCTCGAGCCCTCCGTTTACGGGACGATCTTGGCCCTTGGAGCCGGCGGTCAGGCCTTCTGCGTTGTGGCGATCAAACTCCCGCATCGGGGGGATGTCAGCTCCACCGCGTGGAACGAGCGGACCGCGGGTTCAACCTCTGCGTCGTTGGAGCTCCCGACATCTACGGTCTCTACCCGAGACTGCGAGATCCTTGATGTTAAAGTCTGCAGGCCGTGGTTGGAGCGTCGATCCCAGGCAAGGGATCGCAGGCTCCGATGGTAAGTCCACGGCCCCGCGGTGGGGCTCAAAGTCAGTCCCGAGCAAGGCCTCCAGCTCCACGATGGTAGGCCGCAGAGTGACCAGAGATACGATCCGGAAAAACAATCGCATCTCCGGCAAGGTCAGAGATTTAAAACAAAATTCCCCCGACCCCCCCCCCACATAAAACACACCATAGAACATTAACACACTGAAAATAACAAAAAAATATGAAAAACCAGACAGACTGTTGGCGAGGCTGCCATCGCGCGGTGCCCCTGGGTTGGTAGACCAATTGCACTTTGTAAATTGCCCCCGTCTGCAGGGGAGTGGTAGAATGTGGGGGGGGGGGGGGTGGAATAAGATCAGTGTACACAGGTAGTCGATGGTTGGTGTGGAAGGTCAGAGCTGAGGGACACCTGATAGAACCATATAACCATATAACAATTACAGCACAGAAACAGGCCATCTCGGCCCTACAAGTCCGTGCCGAACAACGTTTTTTTCCCCTTAGTCCCACCTGCCTGCACTCATACCATAACCCTCCATTCCCTTCTCATCCATATGCCTATCCAATTTATTTTTAAATGATACCAACGAACCTGCCTCCACCACTTCCACTGGAAGCTCATTCCACACCGCCACCACTCTCTGCGTAAAGAAGTTCCCCCTCATATTACCCCTAAACTTCTGTCCCTTAATTCTGAAGTCATGTCCTCTTGTTTGAATCTTCCCTATTCTCAAAGGGAAAAGCTTATCTTGTCCACATCAACTCTGTCTATCCCTCTCATAATTTTAAAGACCTCTATCAAGTCCCCCCTTAACCTTCTGCGCTCCAGAGAATAAAGACCTAACTTATTCAACCTATCCCTGTAACTTAGTTGTTGAAACCCAGGCAACATTCTAGTAAATCTCCTCTGTACTCTCTCTATTTTGTTGACATCCTTCCTATAATTGGGCGACCAAAATTGTACACCATACTCCAGAATTGGTCTCACCAATGCCTTGTACAATTTTAGCATTACATCCCATCTTCTATACTCAATGCTCTGATTTATATAGGCTAGCATACCAAAAGCTTTCTTTACCACCCTATCTATATGAGATTCCACCTTCAAGGAACTATGCACGGTTATTCCCAGATCCCTCTGTTCAACTGTATTCTTCAATTCCCTACCATTTACCATGTACGTCCTATTTTGATTTGTCCTGCCAAGGTGTAGCACCTCACATTTATCAGCATTAAACTCCATCTGCCATCTTTCAGCCCATTTTTTCAAATGGCCTACACTCTGTAGACTTTGGAAATCCTCTTCATTATCCACAACACCCCCCTATCTTGGTATCATCTGCATACTTACTAATCCAATTTACCACACCTTCATCCAGATCATTGATGTACATGACAAACAACAGTGGACAGAACACAGATCCCTGAGGCACCCCACTAGTCACCTGCCTCCAACCCGATAAACAGCCATCCATTACCCTCTGGCGTCTCCCATTCAGCCACTGTTGAATCCATCTTGCTATTCCTGCATTTATACTCAACAGTTGAACCTTCTTAAATAACCTTCCATGAGGAACCTTGTCAACGGCCTTACTAAAGTCCATATAGACAACATCCACTGCTTTACCCTCGTCAATTTCCCTAGTAACCTCTTCAAAAAATTCAAGAAGATTAGTCAAACATGACCTTCCAGGCACAAATCCATGTTGACTGTTCCTAATCAGACCCTGTTTATCCAGATGCTTCTATATATTATCTCTAAGTATCTTTTCCATTAATTTGTCCACCACTGATGTCAAACTAATTGGTCTCTAATTGTTAGGTTTACTCTTAGAAGTCTATAAATGATGAGACACATAGGTCAGGGTGACAATGTCAAAGACTACAAGGCATAGTTTTAAGGGAGAGAGGCAAAGTATAAAGGAGATGTGCGGGGTAAGTTTATTTACACACAGTTGTGGGTGCCTGGAACGCTCTGCCAGGGGAGGTGGTGGAGGCAGATTAATTTAAGAGGCTTTTGGATTGGCACATGGGTATGCAGGGAATGGAGGGGTATGGATCACATGCAGGCAGAGGAGATTCGTTTAACGGCATCATGTTCAGCATAGACATTGTGGGCGGAAGGGCCTGTCCTGTGCTGTACTGTTCAGGGATCTGTAGATGCTGGTTTACAAAATAAGACACAGATTGCAGGAGAAACAGCCTGCATCAGACGGATTCTCTCGAGAGCGTGGAGAGGTGACGTTTTGGATCAGTGTCTGTAGAAGGGTCTCACCTCAAAGCATTGCCAATCCATGTACTTGAGAGATGCTGCCTGAGCCACTGAGTTACTCCAGCACTTTGTGTCGGTGCTGTTCTATATTCAGCTGCAGGACCTGTTTCTCTGCTGTATCTCTCCATGACTTAAGCACCGTTCCTCACCCATTTGCCCAGTCACATATTACAGGTAGCAACCTGGAGAATGATCGCTGGTTAATTCCCCCGACCACTAATGCCTCATTTACCCTGATCACGAATGCTCCTATCTATGCCCGTACACATGCATGCATTCATGAACATACATGCATGTACCGCACACACGCATGCAAGCACACACACACACACACGCACACGCACGCACACGCACACACGCACACAAACACGCACGCACGCACGCAAGCACACACACACACGCAAGCACACACGCACACACATGCACGCATGCAAGCACACACGCACACACACACACGCACGCATGCAAGCACACACACGAACACACACGCACGCTCACAAGCACACACGCACACACACACACACGCACACACACGCACGCACGCATGCAAGCACACACACACGCAAGCACACACACGCACACACACACGCAAGCACATACGCACACACGCACGCATGCAAGCACACACGCACGCATGCAAGCACACACGCACGCACGCGCACACACACGCACGCACGCAAGCACACACGAACACACACGAACACACACGCACACAAATACCCACTCACACACACACACCCACACCCACACACACACACACACACACACAACACACACACACACACACACACACACACACACACACACACACACACACACACACACACACACACACACACACACACATGAACACACTTGCACACACACACACACACACACACACTCTCGCACACACACACACACACACACACACGCACGCACACACACACACACACACACACACACACACACACACACACACACACACACTACCACCAAACTGGAAAATAGTGAAAGAGAAGGGAAGAGTTAGAGTAATAATAAGCAACTTGCCTTCCTACGGGTCTTTACAAAACCACTGGCCACTGCAAAGTGCATTCCAGCCAATGCTAAATGTGTTGTTGCGTCATTTGACTCGGCTTGTACTCGCTAGAATTTAGAAGATTGAGGGGGGATCTTATAGAAACTTACAAAATTCTTAAGGTACACAAAAATGCTGGAGAAACTCAGCGGGTGCAGCAGCATCTATGGAGCGAAGGAAATAGGCGACGTTTCGGGCCGAAACCCTTCTTCAGACTGATGGGGGGTGGGGGGGGAGTAGGAAGGAAAAAGGGAGGAGGAGGAGCCCGAGGGCGGGGGGATGGGAGGAGACAGCTCGAGGGTTAAGGAAGGGGAGGAGACAGCAAGGGCTAGCAAAATTCTTAAGGGGTTGGACAGGCTAGATGTTCCCGATGTTGGGGAAGTCCAGAACTAGGGGTCACAGTTTAAGGATAAAAGGGAAATCTTTTAGGACCGAGATGAGAAAACCATTTTTCACACAGAGAGTGGTGAATCTCTGGAACTCTCTGCCACAGAAGGTAGTTGAGGCCAATTTATTGGCTATATTTAAAAGGGAGTTAGATGTGGCCCTTGTGGCTAAAGGGATCAGGGGGTATGGAAAGAAGGCAGGTACAGGATACTGAGTTGGATGATCAGCCATGATCATATTGAATGGCGGTGCAGGCTCGAAGGGCCGAATGGCCTACTCCTGCACCTATTTTCTATGTTTCTATGTTTCTATTTGAGATGCAGGAAATGCAGAGACCACTGCACTCAGATAATCTGCTTCACAGGCAGAATCTAAAGATACAGAATCATGAAACATTTGCAATGTAGAGAGCGACCATTTTGCATCACAAGGACCTGGAGCTGGAAGGAGAAGTTGGGCAATCTAGGACTGTATTCCTTGGAGAGCAGGAGGATGAGGGGTGATAGACAATAGACTATAGGTGCAGGAGTAGGCCATTCGGCCCTTCGAGCCAGCACCGCCATTCAATATGATCATGGCTGATCATCCCCAATCAGTACCACGTTCCTGCCTTCTCCCCATATCCCCTGACTCCGCTATCTTTAAGAGCCCTATCTAGCTCTCTCTTGAAAGCATCCAGAGAACCGGCCTCCATCGCCCTCTGAGGCGGATAATTCCACAGACTCACCACTCTCTGTGTGAAAAAGTGTTTCCTCGTCTCCATTCTAAATGGCTTACTCCTTATTCTTAAACAGTGGCCCCTGGTTCTGGACTCCCCCAACATCGGGAACATGTTTCCTGCCGCTAGCGTGTCCAAGCCCTTCGTAATCTTATATGTTTCAATAGGATACCCTCTCATCCTTCTAAACTCCAGAGTGTACAAACCCAGCTGCTCCATTCTCTCAGCACATGACAGTCCCACCATCCCGGGTGATTTCCTTGTAAACCTACGCTGCACTCCCTCAATAGCAAGAATGTCCTTCCTCAAATTAGGGGACCAAAACTGCACACAATACTCCAGGTGTGGTCTCACTAGGGCTCTGTACAACTGCAGAAGGACCTCTTTGCTAGGATAAATCATATAAAAAAAATAAAAAAGACCCTGGTCTTTTGCCTAGAGTAGGGGATTCGAGAAACAGAGGAAATAGGGTTAAGGTGAGGTGGGCAAGATGGAATAGGGATCTGAGGGGTAACTATTTAACACAAAGGGTGGTGGGTGTATGGAACGAGCTGCCAGAGGAGGTAGTTGAGGCTGGGACTATCACAACATTTAAGAAACATTTGGACAGGTACATGGATAGGACAGGTTTGGAGGGATATGGACCAAACGCAGGCAGGTGGGACTAGTGTAGACGGGGCATTGTTGGTAGGTGTGGGCAAGTTGGGCCATAGGGCCTGTTTCCACGCTGTATCACCCTATGATGCTGTCGTTTATGCATCTCACCTCCCACTGGAGCTTTCACTGAACCAGCCAGAGTGCAAATATTTAGCAGAGAGTGTTTTAATTAACAAAATAAGGAAGAGGGGACAAAATGTCAGGCAGATGCTGCTCATTACAAAGTTACAGGCGATTACTGACTAAGATTAGCGTAGATCAGTGAAGGATTAGGTTGCCTGATAATTGGCAAGATAATGGCATTAGAGGGCCATTGAGGCCAGTCCCTTAAGTGGGTTAAAGTCGATCAGCATGTGGTCCGCTAAGATTCTGGCTTCATGCAGCTCGTCTTCATGGGCTGCAGTAAATGATGGCCCGTTTCCCAGAGGGGACGGCACGGTGGTACAGCGGTAGAGTTGCTGCCTCACAGCGCCAGAGACCCGGGTTTGATCCTGATCTCAGGTGCCGTCTGTACAGAGTTGGTACGCTCTCCCCGTGACCTGCGTGGGTTTTCTCCGGGTGCTCCGGTTTCCTTCCACACTTCAAAGACGTGCAGGTTTGTAGGTCACCAAGCAATTTAATTCTCCGTCCCATTCCCACACTGACTGACCTTTCTGTCCTGGGCCTCCTCCATTGTCAGAGTGAGGTCAAACGCAAATTGAAGGGACAGTATCTCATATTTCGCTTGGGCAGTTTTACACCCCAAGTCAAGTCATTTCTCTAACTTCAAGTAACCCTTGCTTTCCCCCTCTCTCCATCCCTCCCCCACACACGTCATACCAACCTCAAAGTCTGAAGAAGGGTTTCGGCCCGAAACGTTGCCTATTTCCTTCGCTCCATAGATGCTGCTGCACCCGCTGAGTTTCTCCAGCATTTTTGTCTACCTTCGATTTTCCAGCATCTGCAGTTCCTTCTTGAACTCAAAGTCGTCTTGTTAAGTCTGTACTTATTCTCACCCAGCCCACAGCTAACAATGGCCAGTTTCCTTTCTCATCGTTAGCCTTGTACACGTCTTTCATTCATTTGTTCCACATCTCTCCAAATCACCATCTATATCTCTCGTTTCCCTCTCCCCTGCCTCTCGGTCTGAAGAAGGGTCTCGACCCGAAACGTCACCCATTCCTCCTCCCCAGGGATGCTGCCTGACCCGCTGAGTTACTCCAGCTTTTTGTGTCCATCTTAGATTATTGCTTAGCACGGGTGTCAGGGGTTACGGGGAGAAGGCAAGAGAATGGGGTTAGGAGGGAGAGGTAGATCGGCCATGATTGAATGGTGGAGTAGACTTGATGGGCCGAATGGCCTCATTCTGCTCCTATCACATGAAATTATGAAGCTGGACACTCGCCTTTTAAAGTCACTTGTTAAAGATGTCCTTTGGGAATCATATAACCATATAATAACCATATAACAATTACAGCACGGAAACAAGCCATCTTGACCCTTCTAGTCCGTGCCGAACACATAATCTCCCCTAGTCCCATATACCTGCGCTCAGACCATAACCCTCCATTCCCTTCCCATCCATATAACTATCCAATTTATTTTTAAATGATAAAAACGAACCTGCCTCCACCACCTTCACTGGAAGCTCACTCAACACAGCTACCACTCTCTGAGTAAAGAAGTTCCCCCTCATGTTACCCCTAAACTTCAGTCCCTTAATTCTCATGTCATGTCCCCTTGTTTGAATTTTCCCTACTCTCAATGGGAAAAGCTTTTCCACGTCAACTCTGTCTATCCCTCTCATCATTTTAAAGACCTCTATCAAGTCCCCCCTTAACCTTCTGCGCTCCAAAGAATAAAGCCCTAACTTGTTCAACCTTTCTCTGTAACTTAGTTGTTGAAACCCAGGCAACATTCTAGTAAATCTCCTCTGTACTCTCTCTATTTTGTTGACATCCTTCCTATAATTAGGCGACCAAAATTGTACACCATACTCCAGAATTGGCCTCACCAATGCCTTGTACAATTTTAACATTACATCCCAGCTTCTATACTCAATGCTCTGATTTATAAAGGCCAGCACACCAAAAGCTTTCTTTACCACCCTATCTAAATGAGATTCCACTTTCAGGGAACTTTGCAGTTATTCCCAGATCCCTCTGTTCACCTACATTCTTCAATTCCCTACTCTCTATCATTGGGAATTGATTTTAAATGACCCATTCCTTGTCTGACCCGCTGAGTTACTCCAGCTTTTTGTGTCTGTCTTGGGTTTGTAGGTTAATTGACTTTGGTAAAATTGTAAGTTATCCCCCTAGTGTGTAGGATAGTGCTAGTGTACAGGGATCTCTGGTTGGCATGAAGGGCCTGTTTGTGTGCTGTATCTATCTGTAAGTGGTGAAGTAATGGGAGATACATCTGTGGGCGTGCTGCACACATCTCCTTCGTCCTCCTGGTTATTGCGTCCACACTCCCTTGCGACAGCGAGTTCCCGTGCCCAGCCGCGATGGTCTCCCGCCCCCTCAATCACGGACCGGGCCCCTTCCCTTGGACTCATCCCTGCACCCCAGCCACACGGGCCAAGCCAACAGGACGAACGATGGGCGGCACGGTGGCGCAGCTGGTACAACCGCTGCCTCACAGCCACCAGGGACCTCGGTTCAATCCTGACCTCGGCTGCTGTCTATGCGGAGTTTGCACGTTCTCCCTGTCTTTCCAACCTGGCTTTTCCTCCTGGTGCTCGGAATTCCTCACACATCCCAAAGGGTTTGCAGGTTACTTTGCAGGATAGATGCATACAGTGGCATTTCAGGAAGGGTCCCGACCCGAAACGTCACCTATCCATGTCCTCCAGAGATGCTGACTGACCCACTGAGTTACTCCTGCACCTTGTGTCTTGGTTGGGTAAAGCAGCATCTGCAGTTCCTTGATGCTAAGGTTTAGAGGTGCCGGGGTCAAACACAGGCCAATGAGACTAGTTTAGTTATCAAACATGTTTGTGACTGTGCTGTATAACTCAGTCAATGCTTCCATTCTGTATCTCTCCATGGCTGTGTGACCTTACCTGTTCCGTATATGTAACGCATTTACACACTAATAGATGGCACGGGTGGGAATAAGCAACTACGCTGAGAACGTTATAGAATACAAAAGAATACTATAGAATATAGAATACTTCAGCTGAGAACGTTATAGAATCGGCATGCAGTGAAAAAAAGCTGCTGGTTTAGCCCGGCCCTTTGATAATCTGGTTTCTGGACAAGGGAAATATGTTGTGCACCTGCAGTATCAAACTCATCTTCAATACTGCAGCAGCTTTGCTCTTAATTGACCCTGAGACCAGCTGATTTAACATGCTGCCCCGAGAGGGGGTCTCAGCCCAGTGGCTTCACTAGTTTACAATCCCAACGTCACACAGAAGGGGACATGGTGCTTAGCACAGGCTACAGGCTGGTGTTGCAATTCTGCACGTTACTGGTGTGTGTGCAACCGTGCACGAGGGCGAATGTGTGTGAGAGTGTGAGTGTGTTTGTGTGTGTATATGTGAGAGTGTGTGTGTGTGCATATGTGTGTGAGAGTGTGTGTGTGTGCATATATGTGTGTGTGTGTGTGCATGTGTGTGCATATGTGTGTGAGAGTGTGTGTGTGTGCATATATGTGTGTGTGTGTGTGTGCGTGTGTGTGCATATGTGTGAGAGTGTGTGTGTGTGTGTGTGTGTGCATATGTGTGAGAGAGTGTGTGTGTGCATATATGTGTGTGTGTGCGTGTGTGTGTGTGTGTGTGTGTGTGTGTGAGAGTGTGTGTGTGTGTGTGTGTGTGTGTGTGTGTGTGTGTGTGTGTGTGTGTGTGTGTGTGTGTGTTAAAGTGTGTGTGTGTGCATATGTGTGTGAGAGTATGTATGCATATGTGTGTGTGTGTGTGTGTGTGTGTGTGTGTGTGCATGTGTGTTAAAGTGTGTTTGTGTGCATATGTGTGTGTGTGAGTGTGTATGTGTGTGCATATGTGTGTGAGAGTGAGTGTGTGCATGTGTGGGTGTGTGTGAGAGTGTGTGTGTGTGAGAGAGTCAGGAGTGTTTTATTGTCATGTGTCCCAGATAGGACAATGAAACAGCACAACACAATATGTAAACATAGTACATAACGGAGAAAAATACCACACTCATATATGTGTGTGAGCATGAGTGTGTGCGTGAGTGAGTGCGAGTGTGTGTAAGTGTGTGTGTGAGCCTGAGTGTATGTGCGAGTGAGTGTGCGAGTGTGTGTGCGAGTGTGTGAACATGAGTGTGTGTGTGTGCATGTGCGTGTGCGCATGAGTGTGTGTGTGTGAACGAGTGTGTGCATGCATGTGTGAACATGAGTGTGTGTGCGAGTGTGTGTGAGTGTGTGCATGTGTGTGTGCGAGTGTGTGGGTGAGCATGTGTGTGCATGTGTGTGTGAGCATGTGTGTGCATGTGTGTCAGTGTGTGTGCGTGCGTGTAAATATTTTAGTGTGCGTGCACATAGCACACGAGCGCGTGGAAAAGTGTGTGTGCGCCTGCATGTGAGTGTGTGCAAATATGTGTGTGTGAGTGTGTATATGTGTGTACGTGTGTGTGAGCATGAGATGACTGTTCGCAGCAAGTTAATACTAGTCAGTGGTTTCACATCTACACAGGGTGGTGCAGTCGGCACAGTGTCCTGCACAAGCTCCCTCCACTCTATGATCTTTGCTCCTGCCTTTGCTTACTGCCAGGAGTAGCTCGGAACTAATTAGTTTCCCATTACATGAGCGGATGTTTTTGGCCTTAGAGCAGTCGCTCTTGCATTAGGGTGGTGTGATTCACCAAGACAGGCACTGTGCAGCAAGCAGCCATTCCCCAGACAGTGACTACACAAAAATGCTGGAGAAACTCAGCGGGTGCGGCAGCATCTATGGAGTGAAGGAGATAGGCAACGTTTCGGGCTGAAACCCTTCTTTAGACCGAAACGTTGCTTATCTCCTTCGCTCCATAGATGCTGCTGCACCCACTGAGTTTCTCCAGCATTTTTGTGTACCTTCAAGCACTCTGCAGTTCCTTTTTTAACACCGCAGACAGTGTAATAAACAGCCGGCTGCCAGCTTGCAGGCCATCGCGTGTCTTTTGGCGAAGATAGACACAAAAAGCTGGAGTAACTCAGCGGGACAGGCAGCATCTCTGGAGAGAAGGAATGGGTTCTACTGCAGTTGTACAGGGTCTTGGTGAGACCACACCTGGAGTATTGCGTACAGTTTTGGTCTCCAAATCTGAGGAAGGACATTATTGCCATAGAGGGAGTGCAGAGAAGGTTCACCAGACTGATTCCTGGGATGTCAGGACTGTCTTATGAAGAAAGACTGGATAGACTTGGTTTATACTCTCTAGAATTTAGAAGATTGAGGGGGGATCTTATAGAAACTTACAAAATTCTTAAGGGGTTGGACAGGCTAGATGCAGGAAGATTGCTCCCGATGTTGGGGAAGTCCAGGACAAGGGGTCACAGCTTAAGGATGGGGGAAATCCTTTAAAACCGAGTTGAGAAGAACTTTTTTCACACAGAGAGTGGTGAATCTCTGGAACTCTCTGCCGCAGAGGGTAGTTGAGGCCAGTTCATTGGCTATATTTAAGAGGGAGTTAGATGTGGCCCTTGTGGCTAAGGGGATCAGAGGGTATGGAGAGAAGGCAGGTATGGTATACTGAGTTGGATGATCAGCCATGATCATATTGAATGGCGGTGCAGGCTCGAAGGGCCGAATGGCCTACTCCTGCACCTTGTTTCTATGTTTCTATGTGACGTTTTGGGTCGAGACCCTTCTACAGACGGAGTTACTCCAGCATTTTGTATCTATGAGAGGCTTGCGTGCTAGACCTTTAGCATTGATGTTTAGTTCACAAGTCAACTCCCAACCTCTGACTGCCAGACAGCACTGACTGCTCCAGACCTGAACCAGATGCCAACATCCCAGCCGTACGCTCGCAGGCTTCCTTGCTTGTAGTCCCACACAGAGTCACCTCATTAAGTCAAAGTCGGCAGCGTAGCGATTCCTGGTGTGGGGAAAGGCTGCAGAGTTTCAATTCATTATGTTCACGTTTTAATTAAACCCATGGTCCAAGTGCAGACCCGTTGGGTCAGCTCCACAAGGCAAGATCCCACCACTCAGAGAGGGAGGGGGTAGAGAGGGAGGGGGTAAGCGAGGGGGGCTCAGAGGGGAAGAGGGTAGAGACAGAGGGAGGGGGGAGGTAGAGAGGGGGAGAGGGAGAGAGGGAGGCGGGCAGCGAGGAGAGGGTTCAGAGAGGGAGGGGGGAGAGAGGGAGGGGGCAGACAGAGAGGAGGGGGCAGAGAGGGAGGGGTGCGGAGAGGGAGAAGGGAAGGGAGGGGGGGAAGAGAGGGAGGGGGGAGAGAAGGGAGGGGGGGGAGGGAGGAGGGGAGGAGAGGAGGGAGGGAGGGAGAGGGAAAGATAGAGTGGAGGAGGAGAGAGAGGGAGGGAGAAGAGGGGGAGGGGGGTGATAGAGAAAGGGGGGAGGGAGGGGGGGAGAGAGAGGGAGAAGGGAGGAGAGGGGAGGGGGGGGAGAGAGAGAGGGGGGAGAGGAGAGGGGAGGGAGGGGGTTGGAGAGAGGAGGGGGGGAGAGAGGGGGGGGAGGAGGGGGAAGAGGGAAAAGGGGGAGAGAGAGAGGGAGGGGGGAGAGGAGGGGGTAGAGAGGGAGGGGGGGATGGGGAGAGAGAGGGGGGGGCGAGAGGGGAGGGGGGGAGAGAGGAGAGAAGGAGTGGTGTAGAGAGGGGAGGAGAGGAGAGGAGGGGGGGGAAGAGGGAGAGGGAGGAGGGGGAGAGAGGGAGGGGGGAGGGGAGGGGAGGAGAGGGGAGTGGAGGGGAGTTGAGGAGGAGGAGAGAGAGAGGGGGAGTGGAGGAGAGGAGAGGGAGAGAGGGAGGCAGAGGAGGGGGGGGGAGAGAGAGGGAGGGGGGGAAGGGTCAGCCATGATTGAATGACAGGAGTGGACTCGATGGGCCGGAAGAGGCCTCATTCTGGTCCTAGAACCTTGGGAGAGAGGGAGGGGGAGAGAGAGGGAGAGAGAGAGATAGACAGGAGATGGAGAGACCGAGAGAGAGAGATAGATAGAGAGAGAGAGAGAGAGAGAGAGAGAGAGAGAGAGAGAGAGAGAGAGAGAGAGAGAGAGAGAGAGAGAGAGAGAGAGAGAGAGAGAGAGAGAGAGAGAGAGAGAGAGAGAGAGAGAGAGAGAGAGAGGGAGGGGGAGAGAGAGAGAGGGGGAGAGAGTGGGATGGAGGAGAGGGAGGGAGAGGGAGAGGGAGGGAGAGAGAGAGAGAGGGAGAATGAGAGAGAGAGGGAGGGGGTAGAGAGGGAGGGGGGAGTGAGAGAGAGAGGGGGAGACTGAGGGGACGAAAGAAGGAGACGGGAGAGAGGGGGGAGAGAGAGGGAGGGGGGGAAGAGGTAGAGGGGAGGGGGTGGAGGAGAGGGAGGGGGTATTGAGAGGGGAGAGGGAGGGAGAGGGGAGAGGGAGAGAGGGAGGGGGAGAGAGGGAGGGGGGGAGAGAGGGGAGAGTGTGAGAGAGAGCGAGAGAGAGGGGGAGAGGGGGAAGGGAGAGAGGGAGAGGGGGAGAGAGGTGGAGTGAGGGAGAGAGAGAGAGAGAGGGAGAGAGAGGGGGAGAGAGGGAGAGAGAGGGAGAGGGGGAGAGAGGGATAGAGAGAGAGAGGTTGCCTGACTATGCTGCTATCCAGTCCAATCATACCATACATGCGTATAGCCGTGCAGAGTATGACCATGAGTATAATCTAGCCATACACAGGCACAATGGGCAATGCTGAGATTAAAATTCCAGCGTGCAGAATGTGGAGTTACAGTGTCATAGCATTCCAAATTTTAAAAAGTGCAAGGTCTGCAATGAGGTGGGTTGGAAGATTGAGACTACACCCTAGCTTTTAGGAGGGTGGTTCAGTAGTCTGATCACAAAAGCTGCTCCTGAATCTGTTGGTGTGAGCTCTCAAGCTTTTGTACTTCTTCCCAACGGGAGTGGGGAGAAGGGGTGTGAGTTGTCCGTGATTATATTGGCTGCTTTTCTGGGGCTGCGTGAAGTGTAAGTGGAGTTCGAGGGGGGTGGGGGGAAGGCGGCTGGCCTGCGTGATGGACTGGGCCACATACACAACTCTCTGCAATTTCTGGCGGTCTTGGGCAGACCTGTTGCTGAACCACATGACAGGAATAAATCAATACTTATCCCAGTCACAATCCCCGGAGTTGATGCAATCTGCCGTGAAAAGATGAAGAAATTCCCAGAGGCGGGATATTCCACACCCACCGATATAGTCAACTCCCACCCACCTCCACAGCGATAGAATCAGAGAGCTGTGCAGCAAGGAAACCGGCCCTTGGCACCATCTTGTGAAAAGCACCAAGTTCCTGGGAGTGCACATCACAGATGATCAGACATGGTCCACCAATACCATCTACCTAGTCAAGAAAGCTCAGCAACGCCTCCACTTCCTTCGACGGATGAGGAGAGCCGACCTCCCCCCTTCTGCCCTCACCACTTTTTACAGGGGTGCCATTGAGAGCATTCTTACCAGCAGTCTCTCAGTCTGGTATGGCAGTTGCTCTGCTGCTGACCAGAAGGCCCTACAGAGAGTGGTGAGGACAGCGGAGAAGATCACCAGATCACCCCAACCTGCAATCCAGGACTGATATCCATCTCGCTGTCGCAAGAGAACAACCAATATCATCAAAGACACCACCCACCCAGCACACAAACTGTTCACCCTCCTACCATCCGGTAAGCGCTACCGCAGCATGCGGAGCAAAACCACCAGATTCAAAAACAGCTTTTACTCTCAGGCCATCAGATTACTCAACACACTCAAGAAAATTCCATGAACAGTACCCAAACAAAGACAAACAAACTGTGAAAATAACTTTGGCTCAATGTCTCCAGTACGAAATTTGCACTTTTTCTATATTGCACCTTTCATTGTTGCACCCTTTTTAAAATACCTCAAAGTTTTTGCAACATTTTGGCACACTGGGAATATTTTAATATTTTAAATAATGTAATGTCTATTGTCTATTTTTATTGGTATGTTGTCTGTCTGTGTTTTTAATATTACTTGCACATTTGGAGTATGGGGAAACGTAATTTCAATCCTCTGTGTAACTACTGTTGCATAATTGAATTGACAATAAAGTTACTTTGATTACTTTGACTTTTTGACTTGTTTGTGGCCACCATGTTAGCATTCTGGCCTACGCCTGCATTTGGCCCATATCCCTCTAAACCAGGGGTGGGGAACCTTTTCATGTTGGAATGCTGCATTAAGTTAGCTGTAATCTAATAAGGCCGCATCCAAGAAACTTCAATCAGATATACTTCAAAATGGACATTATTTTGTTTAAAAAAGCCCTCATGACTTACTAATGTTTTAATTGTGGCCGTCAGTCGGGGAGGGTTATTATGTTGAATTCTTTTAATTCTTTTAAATCTTTGGTATTTTGAAGATGGCGGACAGCGGGGGTGATGCGCCGTTGTGTATGGCCGCTCCTCCTGCTGTCCGTCCTTTCACCCTTTTTTATTTTTATTTTTAGTCCTGTTCGTATGAAATGTTTATTGGAGGACTTCTTTTATGTGGTGGGTGGGGGAGGGGAAGGGGGAAACTATTTTAACCCCAGTTCTACCTGGTCGGAGATGCGGTTTTTCTCCGAACCGCATCTTCGTCCTCTCTGTGCGGCCTAGTCAAACTGGAGCAGCGCTGGAGCGGCGTTTCCTGCGGGGACTGCAGCTTCGACGGCGGTGTAGATGCTGGGACATCTACAAGGAGCGGGCGATGCCTTACCGGGTCGCCTTGCGGTAATCTCCGGGGCACTGTGACCGTCGACAGCACCGCGGAGCCTGGGATCCGAGATCGCCAGTGTCGGGGGGGTTCGGGTCGGCGCGGCCTTGTGAACTTTGGTCGTTGCAGTCTTCGGGGGGGAAGCGGCGCTTCAGTCCTGGCCGCTGATGGACGTTCACCGACGCTGATGGTCCAGCTTCACGGCAGGAGGGCCTGAAGACACCGGGCTGGCTGAGGAGGCCAGATATAGGCCCCGACCTCGGGTGGACTATGAGGGGGAGAACTGGTTATTTTTGGTGCCTTCCCTCACAGTGAATTCTGCTGTGGGGGGACGTTTCATGTTGATTTCTATAGTGTACTGTTTCTGTGTCTTTTTTCTTTTTCTCTTTTTTTTATTTTTTTGATTTGTATGGATTTATTGCATTGATCTGTTCAATTAATTTAATCAATCTTTGTAAAGCACTTTGGTTCAAATACTGGTTTTGTTGAAAAGTGCTATATAAATAAACATTATTATTATTATTATTATATATTATTATTTTAAATACTTTCATTTTAAGATTAAAATAAATTTAATAAAAGACGAACAAAAACATATTAATAAAAATGAATTATTTGTTCGACAAAATTTGGATTCCTTCAAAAGGCTACACTTAATGGCCTAGAGGCCCCATGCAGCCTAGAGTGCCGCACTTAATGGCCTAGAGGCCCCATGCAGCCTAGAGTGCCGCACTTAATGGCCTAGAGGCCCCATGCAGCCTAGAGTGCCGCACTTAATGGCCTAGAGGCCCCATGCAGCCTAGAGTGCCGCACTTAATGGCCTAGAGGCCCCATGCAGCCTAGACTTAATGGCCTAGAGGCCCCATGCAGCCTAGAGTGCCGCACTTAATGGCCTAGAAGGCCCCATGCACCCTAGAGTGCCGCACTTAATGGCCTAGAAGGCCCCATGCAGCCTAGAAGGCCGCAGGTTCCCCACCCCTGCTCTAAACCCTTCCCAGCCATATATCATTCAAATTATAATCGTATCCATCTCTAAAGCTTCCTCATTCCAGATACGGACTACCTTCTTGAGTGAAAAAGAAGTGCCTAATATCTCTCTTAAATCTCTCCCCTCCCCTCTCACATTAGGCCCAGGCCCTCTAGTTTTAGAATCCTCTAGGGGGCAGAGGCTGGGGGCGGAGCGGGGGGGGGGGCAGAGGCGGGGGGCGGGGGGGGCAGAGAGAGGCAGCAGCGGCTGGGACAGCGGCAGCGGCGACCAGAACTCGGAGCTGGGGCGGCGGCAGCGGTGGCCTGGCCCGCGCTGTTTTTATACTCACAGCTCCAGGTAACCCCTCCTCGCTCCAACGGCTCCCCGGGCCTCTTAATTTTATTTTAAAAATCTATTCAACAATTTTTTTGCGCCCCTAAAAATTTAGCGCCCGGGGCAACCGCCCCACTGCCCCCCCCCCCCCAACGCTACGCCACTGGATACAGCCCAGACCATCACACAAACCAACCTCACTTCCATTGACTCCATCTACACTTCACGCTGCCTCGGCAAGGCCAGCAGCATCATCAAGGACCAGTCTAACCATGGTCACTCCCTCTTCTCCCCTCTCCCATCAGGCAAGAGGTACAGAAGTGTGAAAACGCACACCTCCAGATTCAGGGACAGTTTCTTCCCAGCTGTTACCCATCCCACTAACAATTATAGAGCGGCCCTGAGCTACTATCTACCTCATTGAAGATCCTTCGGACTATCTTTAATCAGACTTTACTGGACTTTATCTTACACTGGAGACGGCTCGATTGTAATCATGTATAGTCTTTCCTCCAACTGGCTAGCACGCAACAAATAGCTTTCCACCGTATCTCGGTATACGTGACAATAAACTCATCTAAACTAAACTAAAACTACATGGATCATTCTGAATTATGGAGGAGGTGCAAGTGAACCTCTGCCTAACCTGAAAGGACTGTCGGGGTCCCTGGATAGAGTCGAGAGAGGAGGTATAGCACCAGGTGTTGCATCGCTATAACTCCTCCCCCGACTCTGTCCAGGGACCCCGACAGGCCTTTCAGGTGAGGCAGAGGTTCACTTGCATCTGCTCCAACCTCCTCCATTGTCATAGTGAAGGCAAATGCACATTGGAGGAACTGCGTCTCATATTTCGCTTGGGCAGTTAAAGGGCCTGACCCACTTGGGCGTCATTTGCGAGTCATTTACACGACATCATTTACGCATGCGTGCATCGTGACGCGCACGTGATGCGCGCAAGGCTGCATTAAGCGTGCATGGTGTGCATTACGCTCGCATGGCGCGTGGTGAGGTGTGGTGGCGTAGGCAGTGATGCGTAGTTGCGCGCGGTGCCCCAGGATTTTGGGATCCACCTGCGTGATGCGCAAATGATGCCCAAATACTTTTTATTTTTTTTTATTTTATTTTTATTAGAAGTACAGTAAATTACAGTAATACACGTCACATATATATTAGTACATTTGTTGTCCCACTTCGTTTTTCGAGCTTTAAAAAAGGTAGAAATAAAAGAAGTAAGGAAAGTGAGCAAGAATCGTGAAGGTGCAGGAAAGTGTTGGGAAAAGAAAGCCCCTTAGGGAAGAAGTTAGAGAAGGAAGTAAAGAAAGGAAATAGACCCTAGAAAGAAAAGAAAAAGAAAAGGAGAAACTATCGCTCTATTGTGACACAAAACTCCGTAAAAAAGAATATACCAACTGTGTTTTTTTTAATTTATTTTATACCCCCCGTTACCAGATCTTGGTACCATTTATATTTTAAAGTACTATTGCACCTTATGCTTGTAATAGTTCCATAAATGCAGACCACGTCTTTTGGAAGTGGTCTGCTCTGCCTGCTAGAAGGAGTCTCATCTCTTCCAAGTGTAGTGTTTCGAACATGTTTGAAATCCACATTTTTGTTGTTGGTATTGGAGCATTTTTCCAGAATTTGAGTATAAGCTTTTTTCCCCATTATTAGCCCATAATTAAGTAAGTTCTTTTGAAACACATTTAGTTCGGCGTTACATTCTGATATTCCAAAAATGATCCATTCTGCTTTTGGTACAAGTTTTATTTTAATTAATTTTGTGAAGATTTCAAATATTTCGTTCCAGAATTTTTGGATTTTTATACAAAAAACAAAAGAGTGCGCTATGTTAGCTTCTAGTGACTGACATTTATCACAAATGGGTGAGACATTGGGGAAAAGTTTATTTATTTTAGTTTTTGAATAATATAGTCTGTGTAATGTTTTATATTGGATTAGAGTATGTCGTACGTTGATCGAGCATTTATGCACATATAGTAAGTGTTTATCCCAGCTCTCTTTTGATATTTTTATAGCTAGTTCTTGTTCCCAGTCTCTTCTAATACCATCGGTTGTAGGTATTTCTATATTTAAAATAATGTTGTATAAGTATGATATTAGATTTTCTGATTCAGCCTTTGTCTTCATGGCTTCATCCAATAAGTCTGGGGGCATATTATAATAGTCTTTTGTGTATTTTTTCAGATAGTCACGGATTTGAAGATATTTAAAATATTGATTATTTTTCAAATTATATTTCAGTTGTAATTGTTGAAATGATAATAATTTCCCTAATTCATACAAGTCTCCGAGCGTTTTGATTCCCATTCTTTCCCATTGTGTAAATGATTTATCTATAATTGAAGGTTTAAACGACGGATTATTGACTATTGGCATTAAAAGAGATAGATTTCTTAATTTTAGATTCTGTTTTATTTGTTTCCAAGTTCTAATTGTGCTATGTATCATTGGATTTTTATTGTAATTTTTGTTATTCAGATTCATTGGTAAGAGGAGAGTTGCTCTTGTATTACACGGAGAGCAGTCCTCTCTCTCCATTATAATCCAGTCCACCTGCTGGGCAGAGTTGTCCAGCAGGTGAATCATATTTTTAATATTTACCGCCCAATTATAATACATAAAGTTGGGAGCGCTAGGCCACCCATCTCTTTTGGTTTACTGAGGTGTGCTCTTTGTATTCTGTGGGATTTATAATCCCGTATAAAATTTGTAATGTCTGAGTAGTTTTTTGAAAAACTTTTTTGAAAGATATATTGGAATTGATTGAAATAAATATAGGATTTGTGGTAAAAAGATCATTTTTATAGCATTTATTCGACCTATTAAAGACATCGGGATCGTTTTCCAGAATTTCATTAGATTATTTAGTTTCTTAAGTAAGGGGCTATAATTGGCGTTAAACATAGCGTAATAGTTTCTAGTAATTTCAATTCCTAAATATTTAAATTTTTCTGTGGCTATTTTAAAGGGGAATTTCAAGAGATGTGTTGAGTCTTTCGGTTTTATCGACATAATTTCACTTTTGTTCCAGTTTATTCTGTATCCTGAGAAAGATCCAAAGTCCTCAATTAGATTTAATATGTTTGGTATACTGATTTGGGGTTTTGTGATAAACAGTAATACATCGTCTGCGTATAAGGATATTTTGTTATTTGAATATTTTGTATTATAACCATAAATATCCGGGTGTGTTCTAATTTCTTCAGCTAAAGGTTCAATTACCAGAGCGAATAACAGCGGTGATAATCAACATCCTTGTCTATTGCCCCTTGATAATTGGAATTTCGTAGATAGTATATTATTAGTTAATATTCTAGCCGTGGGTTTGTTATATAATAATTTTATCCATGCGATGAAGCTCTCTCCCATTTGAAATTTTTGCAATACTTTAATCATATAATCCCATTCTACTTGATCAAACGCTTTTTCTGTGTCCAATGAAATGATAGATAACTCTTGTTCTTGAGATTTGTGAGAGTGCATTATGTTAAGCAGACGTCTCAGGTTATTAAATGAGTGTCTCTTAGGTATAAATCCCGTCTGATCCTCATTTATTAATTTACTGACATATTGACTTAGTCTTCTAGCTAGTGTTTTCGCTAATATTTTTTGTTCCGTATTTAACAATGCAATAGCTCTATATGATCCTGGTTCTTCTATATCTTTATCTTTTTTAAGTATTAATGTGATCGTTGATTCTACTAGAGTTTCAGGTAAGATTTTTTCTTTAAAAGCATATGTATACATTTTCTATAAACGTGGTGTAACTATGTCGTAAAAACATTTGTAAAATTCATTACTGTATCCGTCTGGTCCTGGTGTTTTTCCGTTCTTAAGTGTGTTTATTGTGTCTTCTTTTTCCTTAGATGTAATTTGTGCTCCCAGTTCCTCTTGTTCCTTCAGTTCTAGTTTTGGGAGGTTACAATTGTCCAAAAATTCTGAAACTTTATTATTGTCTATTAGCGTTTTCGATGTGTATAAATTCTTGTAAAATTGAGCAAATCTTTTATTGATATCATTAGGTAGTGTTAATAATTCCCCTCTATCTGATTTAATCTTTAAAATTGCATGATCTTTTTCCCGTTTTTCAGTTGGCGTGCCAAAAGTTTATGGGGTTTATCCTTAAATTCGAAATGTTCTTGTTTTGTAATATGAAATAATCTTATAACCTTCTCTGATAATAATTTATTTAGCTTAAATTTCAGTATTAAAATTTTATTATGTTTATCCATAGTTGGATCTTTAGCATTATCTATATCTAATTTTCTGATTTGTTCTTCTAATTGTCTTTGTTCATTCTTATTCTTTTTGTTTTGAAAAGCTTGATATGAGATAATGACTCTTCTAATAAATGCTTTGAAGGATTCCCATAATAAAGTAGATGATATATCTGGTGTATCGTTTGTCTCAAAAAATAGGTCCATCTGTTTTTTTAGATATATACTCCCTTGTGGGTCTTTCAGAATTTGCAAGTTAAACCTCCAGAACGATTTGTTCGAAGACATTCCTTCTAATTTTTAAACGAAAGTTAGCAGGGAGTGATCTGAAATCGTATTGGTGTGATATTTGGGGTTCATAGTATAAGGGATTAGTTTTGTATCCACTAGGAAGTAATCTATACGTGAGTATGTTTTGTGTACCATTGAATAAAACGAGTATTCCCTTCCAGTCGGATTCGCGATCCTCCAGACGCCTGCTATATTTGTGTTTTTTATATATGTATTTAAGAGTTCACTAGTTTTAGATTTCATATTACCTCTTTGTTTTTGCATCAATTTATCTAAGTACGGATCTAAAACACAGTTGAAGTCTCCTCCAATTATAACATTTTGGTAGTTAAATTCTGCGATTATATTCAGGATTTTATTATAAAATTGAGGATTATCAAAATTGGGCGCATATATGTTTACCAAGGTGATTGGCGTAGCATGGATCTCTCCTGTGACTATAAGGTATCTCCCTTCCTTATCTGATATAATGTTCTTTGATTTGAATGGTATTCCTTTGCGAATAATAATTGTGGTGCCTCTGGATTTCGAAGTATGTGAGGAGTGAAATATTTGGCCTATCCAATTCGCCCTCAATCTAATCTAATCTTGATGTTTAAGGTGCGTTTCTTGTAGAAAAGTAATGTCCGTGTTATATGATTTCAACTGAGCTAGTATTTTGCCCCTTTTAATTGGTTCATTAATACCCCTTATATTCCAGCTACACAATGTGATTCCTCCCATTTTCTTTCTTCTTGTATTTTCTCTGATTTTAATACCCTTATTTATTACGGTGCATCCGTACCTCAGGACTCTGGATAGTTGGGTGGCGTTTATATTACTAACTTCCTTGGTAGATCCCTTTTGCGATTGTCCTTGAAACAAAAACACATAGTAGTGACATATTGTGATTAAAATAAAATTGAACAAGTAAAATTACAGTGTCTGAAGTATTCGACACTGTAGTGCGTGTTCCACCCGTCTGTGGGATTCGACATCTATTCAACTTCCGAAGTTGATGTTGTACAATTAGCTCTGCTCCTTTTATTACTCTAAACCTAGGAGGGTGGTACCATTTCAAAATCAATTATATTTCACCCAATTACACTATATATATATATATATATATATATATATATATATATTTCATTCAGACTTATCAGATCTGTGTTCAGCTGCTGTGAAATTTATTTATCTAACACTTTCATCTACTAATTATTTATAATTAGTTATACCTTTGATAATAATGTTGCCTGGGTTTCAACAACTAAGTTAAAGAGATAGGTTGAATAAGTTAGGTCTTTATTCTCTGGAACGCAGAAGGTTAAGGGGGGACTTGATAGAGGTCTTTAAAATGATGAGAGGGTTGGACAGAGTTGATGTGGACAAGCTTTTCCCTTTGAGAATAGGGAAGATTCAAACAAGAGGACATGACTTCAGAATTAATTCAGATTCAGATTCAGATTCAATTTTAATTGTCATTGTCAGTGTACAGTACAGAGACAACGAAATGCATTAGACAACGAAATGCAATAAGGGACAGAAGTTCAGGGGTAACATGAGGGGGAACTTCTTTACTCAGAGAGTGGTAGCTGTGTGGAATGAGCTTCCAGTGGAAGTGGTAGAGGCAGGTTCGTTGGTGTCATTTAAAAATAAATTGGATAGGCATATGGATAAGAAGGGAATGGAGGGTTATGGTATGAGTGCAGGCAGGTGGGACTAAGGGAAAAAAGTTGTTTGGCATGGACTTGTAGGGCCGAGATGGCCTGTTTCCGTGCTGTAATTGTTATATGGTTATATGGTTAATAGTAAGCTGTTAGCTGTAAGGAACAGGCTCCAGGAATGATGCCCATATGGCCCTTTACAACCCAATGGATGGACACAAGTTGCTGGAGTAACTCAGCGGGCGAGGCAGCATCACTGGATAGAAGTACTGGTTGATGTTTTGTCTTCAGTCTGATGTCAGGGGAGAGGGAGATACATAGATAAGGAAGTGTAAGATGTGAAAATGAGACAAAGGAGATGTGATCAAGGAGAATGTAGACTAGATCATTGTTAGCTAGGAGATGGTAACAACAAAGCAAACAGATAAAATGTAAACAAGGACGGTCCAACTGGTCAGAGAACTGGGAAAAGGGAAGGGACGAAGGGAGAGGGAAAGCAAGGGTTACAGGTACTTGAAGTTAGAGAAGTCAATGTTCATACAGCTGGGGTGTAAGCTGCCCAAGCGAAATATGAGGTGCTGTTCCTCCAATTTATGCTGGGCCTCACTCTGGCAATGGAGGAGGCCCAGGACAGAAAGGTCAATGTGGGAATGGGAGGGGGAGTTAAAGTGTTTAGCAAACGGGAGATCAGGTAGGTTTGGGTGGACTGAGCGGAGGTGTTCAGGTAAACGATCGCCGAGCCTGCGCTTGTTCTCAATGTCGGAGGAAACTGTCAGAGGATTATGTGCTGTATGCGACGGCTGATGGGGTTGGAAGGTGAGGACTAGGGGAACTCTGTCCCTGTTGTGACCAGGGGGAGGGGGAGCAAGGGTGGAGCTGCGGGATATCGAGGAGACACGAGTGACGGCCTCATCTATGATGGGTGAGAGGAACCACCGTTCTTTAAAGAATGAGGACCTCTCGGACAATGTCCTGGTATGGAAAATCATCTTGGGCGCAGATACGGTGTAGACGGAGAAATTGGGAGGAGGAGTTCAAGTCTGTACAGGAAGCAGGGTGGGAAGAAGTGATCTAGATAGTTGCAGGAGTCTGTGGCTTTATAACGGGTCAGGCGATACTTTTTGTTCCATATCCTTCATTCATTAGTTCTTTACCTCTACTTCGACTCTATCTCTTGTTTCCCTTTCTCCTGACTCAGTCCGAAGGAAAGTCACGACCCGAAACGTCACCTATTCATGCTCTCCAGGGATGCTGCCTGTCCCGCTGAGTTACTCCAGCTTTTTGTGGTCTATCTTCCATTTAAACCAGCACCTGCAGTTCCTTCCTACACAAGGCCTTCTAATAAACCCTGACCAGAGAAGGATATAAGGCACACCGTGCTGGAGTAACTCAGCGAGTCAGGCAGCATCTCTGAAGAACATGAAGAGGCAGGTTTTGGGTCGGGACCCTTCTTCAGACTGATTGTAGAGGGGAGCAAGCTGGGAGGGAGGGAGGAAGGTGGGGAGAGGGAGGGGGGGGGGGGGGGGGGGGGGGGGGGGGGGGCCATAGCCTGGCAAATGATATGTGGATTCAGTTCTCCTCTCTGCGATGGGAGTTCCGTGAGACCCTCTCTCACTGCTCGCCCTCTGTCATTACAGCTTTATTCTCACCCACCACACCCCTACAATCAGTCTGAAAGAAGGGTCCCGACCCGTAGCATCACCTCTGCATAGTCCCCGGAGATACTTCCTGACCCCGCTGAGTTACTGTGGAAACCGGCATCTGCACTTCCTTGTGTCTAAGGCTGGGAGTCTGTAACCATATAACCATATAACAATTACAGCACGGAAACAGGCCATCTCAGCCCTTCTAGTCCGTGCCGAACACGTATTCTCCCCTAGTCCCATCTACCTGCACTCAGACCATAACCCTCCATTCCTTTCCCGTCCAAAATACCTATCCAATATATTTTTAAATAATAAAATCGAACCTGCCTCCACCACCTCCACTGGAAGCTCATTCCACACAGCTACCACTCTCTGAGTAAAGAAGTTCCCCCTCATGTTACCCCTAAACTTCTGTCCCTTAATTCTCAAGTCATGTCCCCTTGTTTGAATCTTCCCCTACTCTTAGTGGGAAAAGCTTATCCACGTTAACTCTGTCTATCCCTCTCATCATTTTAAAGACCTCTATCAAGTCCCCCCTTAACCTTCTGCGCTCCAAAGAATAAAGTCCTAACTTGTTCAACCTTTCTCTGTAACTTAGTTGCTGAAACCCAGGCAACATTCTGGTAAATCTCCTCTGTACTCTCTCTATTTTGTTGACATCTTTCCTATAATTTGGTGACCAAAATTGTACACCATACTCCGGAATTGTACACCGTACTCTGTAGGGTCACATTTATGTTGGTTACTGGAAGACATCATAAGTTCAGAAGTTCTAGGCGCAGAATCAGGCCATTCGGCCCATCAAGCCCATTCCACCATTCAATCATGGCTGATCTATCTTTCCCTCTCACCCCCATTCTCCTGCCTTCTCCCCATAACCCCTGACACCCGTACTGATCAAGAATCTGTCAATCTCCGCCTTAAAGATATCCATTGATGGCCTCCACAGTGGTCTGTGGCAATGAATTCCACAGATTCACCACCCTCTGACTAAAGAAATTCCTCCTCATCTCCTTTCTGCAGGTAGGTCCTTTTGTTCTGAGGCTGTGCCCCCTGGCTTGCTCTCGTCTCCCCCACACACAGATAGATAGCAACTATATTGCCAGTTATACTTTAATCCCACACACACGGACATCTGTTTACATCCAGAATGGTCTTTTTATAGATCTTTGATGGTCCGTGATAGACGGGAACTTCTAAGAGACCATGTTTAATTGATCTATGAGGCATTACCAGCCTCATTAACATTTAACCGGCTGCTCCACGCTTTGATCTTTTAACTCCCAGTAATAATAATAAGGAGCCATTTAAATGTTCCTATCACACGGAGTGGTTTTTATGGGCTGGTTGATTATAATGCAGCAGCCTGCAAGTTGCATTTAAGCTGCATGTTTACTGATGATAATAGCATCTCTGTGCTAACAACATGAAACCAGATCAAACATGGCCTCTGCCAGCGTTAATTAGTGCTCATGCTTCCTGCATTGCCAGATATTCCCCCTTATGCCTCAATACACTTCCTACACATGGTAGAGTTGCTGCCTCACAGCGCCAGAGACCCGGGTTCCATCCTGACTACGGGTGCTGTCTGTGTGTGGAGTTTGTACGCTCTCCCCGTGACCTTGTGGGTTTTCTCCGGGTGCTCCGGTTTCCTCCCACACTCCATAGACGTACAGGTTTGTAGGATTAGTTGGCTTGGCATAAGTGTAAGATTGTCCCTGGTGTGTGTAGGATAGTGTTTGAGCCATTGCGCTGTGGGAGGAAAGCCAGAAGGAGTTCTCCAGCACTTCGGTCTACCATCTCTATAGATGCCCTGTAGGCAGTATCCTCACATTGTGTTTAAGAAGGAACTGCAGATGCTGGAGAATCGAAGGTACACAAAACAAAGCTGGAGAAACTCAGTGGGTGCAGCAGCATCTATGGAGCGAAGGAAATAGGCAACGTTTCGGGCCGAAACCCTTCTTCCTCACATTGTGGCCTGGTACGGCAATTCCAACACACAGGAACGCAAGAGTCAGTAGAGAGTGTTGGACTCAGCCCGGTCTATCACGGGCACAGCCTTCCCCACCATCGACAGCATCGACACCAGGCTCTGCCTCAAGAAGGCGGCATCTATCATCAAGGATCCCCACCATCCGGGCCATGCCCTCTTCTCACAGCTGTCGTCAGGCAAGAGGTACAGAAGATTAAAGTCCCACACCACCAGGTTCAGCAACACCTACCATCAGGTTCTTGAACCGACCCGCACGACCCTAATGCTACCTCAGCAACGTAACACTACATACTGCCTCTTGCACCAACACCGACTTGCATTCTAATTGTGCTTTGCTCTGACGTCTTGTTTATCGCAAAGACTTTCTTGTTGGAAGAAACAATGATGAGTCTTTTTGTGTTTGCCAGTCTCTGTATCTGCGATGCTGCTGCAAGCAGGTTTTACACCCACCCAAGCATGATATCAATTGTCCCCTCTCCAACCGTTACAATAATTATTTTACCTTTATACAGTGGAACGGACTTGACGACAAACAGGGACTTAAATTGTTGAAATTCTTTGCAGCCCAGATTGCTTTTTTCTAGTTTAGGTTGTTTTATTTTTCTCTTTTTTCTCTTTATTTTTTCTTTTTATCTTAATGTTTTTATATATACAAGTTCTCATTTAAACATTTAACTATATTTACATAGAGACTGGGAGGTCTATATTCAATGTGTATTTTGACACTGGACTCATATTTAGGTTCTTCTGTAGATGTCAGCTGATTTACATCGGGGAGACTAAGCGGAGGTTGGGCGATCGTTTCGCCGAACACCTCCGCTCAGTCCGCAATAACCTACCTGAACTCCCGGTGGCTCAGCACTTCAACTCCCCCTCCCATTCCCAATCGGACCTCTCCGTCCTGGGTCTCCTCCATTGCCAGAGTGAGCAACACCGGAAATTGGAGGAACAGCACCTCATATTCCGCCTGGGTTGCTTGCATCCTGATGGCATGAATGTTGAATTCTCCCAGTTTTGCTAGCCCTTGCTGTCTCCTCCCCTTCCTTAACCCTCGAGCTGTCTCCTCCCAACCCCCCGCCCTCGGGCTCCTCCTCCTCCCCTTTTCCTTCCTTCTCCCCCCCCCCCCCATCAGTCTGAAGAAGGGTTTCGGCCCGAAACGTCACCTATTTCCTTCGCTCCATAGATGCTGCTGCACCCGCTGAGTTTCTCCAGCATTTTTGGTGTACCTTCATATTTAGGTTATACTTGTTATTAATGTAATCCTGATCCCTATGTATCATTGTTATGTTTATCAGTATTCTTTTTGCTTTCTTTTTGTTTTTGAAAAAAACTAATAAAAAGATTTTAAAAGAAAGAAAGGTTTTTTTTCATTCCACCTGTAGCTGTCAACCTCAGTTTAGAGATACAGCATGAAGGGAAACTGACCCTTCAGCCCACCGAGTCCACGCCTACCAGCGATCACCCCGTACACCAGTTCTATCCTACACACTAGGGACAATTTACACAGTTCAATTAACCTACAAACTTGCATGTCATTGGGATGTGTGGGAGGAAACCGGAGCTCTGGAGGGAAGGAAAAAACACGCGGGGTCACACATGGAGAAGTGCCCCAGGGAGACGGTGTTCGAGCAAGAACAGCCCATTCTTGTGATCCATGGGGATCGTCCCATCATCAATAACCCGCCATTATTCTCAGGCATATGACAGTTCCCATTGGGGGAAGTGGGGGGGGTGGGATAATTGGGTAGGTGAGGGTGGGGGTAGGTGGGGGCAATATTGGGATAGCAGTGGGGTAGGCACGGGAGAGGATTTATGGAGGGCGGGACGGGAGTCATGAGGGTAGGGGAAAAAGAGAGAGGGAGGTGAGAGGTGACGGGAGGGGATTGGGCGAGGGGACGGATGAGAGGAGGAAAGATTCATGGGAGGCGAGGGCTGGAAGTACGGGAATGAGGGAGAGGGTGGGGATAGGGAGGTTAGAGGGGGGAAAGTGGGGGAACTAGTTGGGGGGGAGCGAGTGGGGATGTCAGGAGGGATGTGTGGGGCGATAGGGGGAGGTGGGAGGGGAATAGAGGGATAGGACGGAGTTCTGGTATGGAGGGGAGAGGCGTACGGAGAGAGAGGGAGGGAGGGATGGAGGGAGGGAGGAGGGCGGGAGGGAGGGATGCGTGAGGGACTGCGGGTAGGGGATAGGAGAGCGCTTTTTAGTCCTGTATGACATTGGGGGCAATGTTGTGAGTGGTGGAATATCTAGTGTTTGGGGCACATCTCTATCTCTCCATACGAACCCCCCTCCCCCGACAGCCCCTGTGCAATGGGGTACAATTTTTGCCTGCCCAATTATAGGAAATATCAACCAAAAATAGAGATGAGTACAGAGGAGATTTACTAGAATGTTGCCTGGGTTTCAACAACTAAGTTACAGAGAAAGGTTGAATAAGTTAGGTCTTTATTCTCTGGAGCGCAGAAGGTTAAGGGGGGACTTGATAGAGGTCTTTAAAATGATGAGAGGGATAGACAGAGTTGATGTGGACAAGCTTTTCCCACTGAGAATAGGGAAGATTCAAACAAGAGGACATGACTTCAGAATTAAGGGACAGAAGTTTAGGGGTAACATGAGGGGGAACTTCTTTACTCAGAGAGTGGTAGCGGTGTGGAATGAGCTCCCAGTGAAGAAAGGGTGGAGGCACGGTTCGTTGGTATCATTTAAAATAAATTGGATAGGCCATATGGATGATAGGGAATGGAGGGTTATGGTATGAGTGCAGGCAGGTGGGACGACGGGGAAAAAAGTTATGTCGGCACGGACTTGTAGGGCCGAGATGGCCTGTTTCCCCGGCTGTAATTGTTATTATGGTATAATGGTTATATGACGGCCCCGTCTACCCCATGCCCGGGCTAAAATGGCTGCGATTGTCCATGGAGGCGTTTAACTCACCCCCCGGCCCCTCTGGGAGGTGATCATTCTCAAACGCTTGGCGCAATTGGTGGTTGCCCCACCGGACAAACACCGACCGACATTGTACCACAGGCAAGCCCGGACTGGGGGTGAGCGACCAGCGAGCAGGCAGGAGGTACGCGGTGGACAGGGCACGATACGGGCGGTGCAGTGGCGGTGGTGCTAGCAGGTGCTGGAACGGTTTGAGGCAGCAGCCTGGCTTAAGGGCCGAGCGGTCCTTGAGTCGAGTTGTGCAGGGTAGGGAGTGAGAGTGCTCGGAGTTTGGGGAATACAGCACACACACACACACACAAGACCCCACATCCACACACAACACACACCACACACCCACACCCACACACACACACCCACACACACACACACACACACACACACACACACACACACACACACACACACACACACACACACACACACACACACACACACACACACACACACACACACACATACACACACACACACACACACACACACACCCACACACACACACGCACTCACACCAGACCCCCCCCCCCCCCCACACACACACAACAGCACACCACAACGCACGCCACCACACACACGCCACACACACACACACCCCACCCACACACACACACACACACACAAACACCACTCACCCACGCACACACTTCCCCACACGACACCACCCTCAACCACACCCACCCCACCCCACACACACCACCCACACACCCCCACACCACACACACACACACCTCACACACACACCACCAGACCAGGGTTACACAACCCCACCCCCCACATCACCACACACACACAACCCCTCCCCACACCACCCCTCCACCATCACCCCCAATCCCCTCCCACACTCCCAAAACCCCCCCCCCCCCCCCCCCCACACCCCCACCCCACCCCCCCCCACCCCCCCCCCCCCCCCCCCCCCCCACCCCCCCCCCCCCCCTCAACCACCCCCCCCCCCCCCCCACCCCACCACACTACACACACACAACACAACACACACACACACACTCGACCCCCCTCGACCACACACACACCACACACAACACGCACACACATCACCAACACAACACAACACACACTGCACACACACAACCACCGGCCACACGAACAGCACACGACTCACACACACAGCTAGCACACACACGCAGTTCGTGGAATCACACACACCACACGATCACTTATTTACTCACTACCTCCCACAAACACACACACACACACACACACCCACACACACACACACACACAATACAACCTTCCAATCTTCCAGTCAAACTTGGTGTAAACCACTGCCTACCTTTGTTTATGGAACGTGCATATGCTGTTTTTATTGATTATAAGGGAGTACTTATTTCAGGTAACGAGAGTGTGTTGATGTGATGGCTTAATTTGGGTAGGGGATGGGAGTATGAAATAAAGGCTTGGTGAGAGGGTATGTAAGGATTGCTTGGAGTATGAGGGGCAATGAGCCGTGCCTTCGCATTTTGGTTCTATGCGTGAGATGTGAACTTGCGTTGGGAACGCAATGTCCCAGCAGCACGCATGCTAGCTCTTCTTCTTTCCCTGCAGTTGGGGCTTGCTTGGTGTGTAACGTGTTGCCGTTGTTGAACGGGGTTGCGCTGGGTAACAGGTGAGTGGTGTACTTGAGTTGGGGAGCCAAACCCAACGGGTCTCCACTTGTCATATATAGATATATGTATATATATATATATGCAT